>NC_083407.1:116829111-117129111 GCF_020745735.1 Hemiscyllium ocellatum | reverse complement strand
GTGTGACAATATACTGAGTGGGAGGTGTGTAAATTAAACCACACCCAGTGTAAGATTGTTTACAGTGACATTATACTGACTTGAAGGTATGTAAATTAAGCCACACTCAATGTAAGACTGTTTACAGTGACATTACATTGATTTGGAAGTGTCTCAGTGTGAGACGGTTTACATTAAAATTATACTGACTGATGGGTGTGTAAATGAGGCCATGCTCACTGTGGGACTGTTGACAGTGACATTATACAAACTGGGTGGTGTGTAAATGTGTCAGATCTGAGTGTGAGACTATTTACAGTGACAGTATACTAACTGGGTGATGTGTAAATGAGTCCATGCTCACTGTGGGAGTGCTTTTGATGTGACATAATACTGACTGGGAGGTGTGTAAGTGAGGCCAGGTTCAGTGTGAGACTATTTACAGTGACATTATACAGGCGGGGACCATGTGCATATTTTGCAAGGCCCAGTGTGAGACTGTTTACAGTGACTTTCTACTGACTGCGAGGTGTGCATATAAGGCCACACTCAGTGTGAGTGTTAATACTGACAGTATACTGATTGGGATGTGTGTTACTGAGGCTGACATGAATGTGAGACTGTCTGATGTGAGGAATAAAAGAATGATGAGGGTAGGAACAGGGCCAGTCCAAGACTGAAGTGGGAAGTTCTGTGTGGACCCTGTGGAGATCGTAGAGATGCGAAACAAATACTTCTTAACTGTTTTCAATCAAGGAAAGGAGAATATTGTCAAGGAAAAGACTGAGATACAGGCTATTAGACAAGAAAGGATTGAGGTTAGTAAGGAGGAGGTGTTATCAATTCTAGAATGTGTGGAAGTAGATAACTCCCCTCTGCTTGACAGGATTTATCTGAGGATTCTCTAGGAAGCGAGGGAGGAGGTAGTGGAGACTTTGGTCTTGTTCTTTGAGTCGTTATTGTCGACACGTTTTGTACCAAAGGACCGTAGAATTGCAAATGCTGTATCCTTGTACAAGAAGAGCAGCAGAGATGACCCAGGTAATTACAGACCAGTGAGCCTTGTGTCTGTTGTGGGAAAAGTTTGTAAGAGATAGGATTTATAATCATCTAGCAAGCAACAATTTGATTGGACACAGTCAACATGGTTGTGTCAAGGGCAGGTCATGTCTCACAAACCTCATTAGATTTTTTGGGAAGGTGACCAAGCATGTGGGTAAGGGTAGTGCAGTTGGCGTGGTATATATGGACCCCAGTAAAGCCTTTGATAAGGTTCCACATGGTAGGCTGTTGGAGAAAATGCAGAGGCATGGGATTGAGGGTGGTTTAGCAGTTTGGATTAGAAATTAGCTTTCTGTATGAAGGCAGCGAGTGGTGATTGGTAGAAAATATTCAGCCTGGCGTCTGATTACTCGTGGTGTGCCACATGGATCTGTCTTGGGACCATTGCTATTTGTTATTTTTACACATGACTTTGAGGCAGGCATAGATGGGTGGGTTAGTAAGTTTAGAGATAACACTAAAGTCGGTGGAGTGGTGGACAGTGTGGAAGAATGTTCCAGGTTTTAGGGGGACTTGGACAAACTGCAGAATTGGGCTGAGAGGTGGCAAATGGAGTTCAATGCATATAAATATGAGGTGTTTCACTTTGGTAAGCGTAACAGGAAGGCAGAATACTGGGTCAATTAAAAGAGTTTTGGTCATGTGGATATGCTGAGGGATCTTAGTGTCCATGTACATAGATCCAAGGTGCAGAGGAGAACAGCAGTGCATCTGTGTAAGAGAGAGAACTGCAATGCCTGTGTATCTGAGAGAGAACACCAATGCATCTGTATCAGAGAGAGAACAGCATTGCCTGTGCATCTGATGGAGAACAGCATTGCAGGTGTAGCTGACGGTGAACAGCAGTGCCTGTCTATTTGAAAGAGAACAGTAATGGCTGTGTCTCTGGGAGAAAACAGCATTGCGGGTATAGCTGATGGAGAATAGCAGTGCCTCTGTGTCAGAAGGAGAACAGCAGTGCCTGTGTATATGAGAGAGAAAAAACATTGCGTTTGTATCTGAAATAGAACAGCAGTGCCTGTGTATCTGAGAGAGAACAGTGCATCTGTATCAGAGAGAGAACAGCATTGCCTGTACATCTGATGGAGAACAGCATTGCAGGTGTAGCTGACGGTGAACAGCAGTGCCTGTCTATTTGAAAGAGAACAGTAATGAGTGTGTCTCTGGGAGAAAACAGCATTGCGGGTATAGCTGATGGAGAATAGCAGTGCCTGTGTATATGAGAGAGAAAAACATTGCATTTGTATCTGAAATAGAACAGCAGTACCTCTGTCCCTGAGAGAGTACAGCAGTGCCTGTGTATCTGAGAGAGAACAGTGCATCTGTATCAGAGAGAGAACAGCATTGCCTGTACATCTGATGGAGAACAGCATTGCAGGTGTAGCTGACGGTGAACAGCAGTGCCTGTCTATTTGAAAGAGAACAGTAATGGGTGTGTCTCTGGGAGAAAACAGCATTGCGGGTATAGCTGATGGAGAATAGCAGTGCCTCTGTGTCAGAAGGAGAACAGCAGTGCCTGTGTATCTGAGAGAGAACAGTGCATTTGTATCTGAAATAGAACAGCAGTACCTCTGTCCCTGAGAGAGTACAGCAGTGCCTGTGTATCTGAGAGACAACAGCAGTACCTGTGTCTGAGAATGAATAGCCAGTGCCTGTGACTCTGAGACAGAACATTGCATGTGTATCTGACAGAAAAACAGTGCTGTGTATCTGAGAGAGAAGAGCAATGCCTGTGTGCCAGAGAGAGAAAAACATTGCCTCTCTATCTGCGATTAAACAGCAATGCCTCTGTCCATAAGAGATTACAGCAGTGCCTGTGTATCTGAGAGTGAATAGCCAGTGCCTCTGAGTCTGAGATAGAACAGTGCATGTTTATATGACAGAACAGCAGTGCCTGTGTATCTGGGTGATGAAGAGCATTCCCTGTGTGTCTGAGAGAGAACAGCAGTGTCTGGGTATTTGGGAGAGACCAGCAGTCCCTCTGTATCATCGAGAGAACAGCAATGGCTGTGTATCTGAGAGAGACTACCAATGCCCTTTGCACCTGAGAGAGAACACAATATCCTGTGTATCTGAGAGAGAACAGCAGTGCTTCTGTATCAGACAAAGAACAGAAGTGCCTGAGTTGCTTTGTGAGGACAGCCATGCCTTTTCATCTGAGAGAGAACAGCAGGAAATGTGTATCTGAGAGAGAACAGCAGTGCCTTTGTAAATGAGAGGGAGCGTTAGTGCCTGTGAAACTGAGAGAGACCAGCAGTGTCTCTGCAGATCTGAGAGAAAAGAGTAGTGTCTGTGCAGCTGAAGGAGAACAGCACTGCTTATGTATCTGAGAGTGAACAGCAGTGTCTTTGCATCTGAGAGAGAACAGCAGTGTCTTTGTATCTGAGGGAGAACAGCATTGACTGTGTTCCTAAGAGAGAACAGCAGCGCCTTTTTATCTGAGAGAGAGAAAAAGTGCCTTTGCATCTAAGGGACAACAGCAGTGCCTGTGTATCTAAGAGAAAACAGCAGTGTCTGTGTATCTGAGAGGGAAAAGCAATGCCTGTGTGTCTGAGAGAGAACTGCAGTGCTTGCAGAATGTTCTCACGGGGGAGGGGGGCCAGCAAGAGGTTATTGTCCGCAACGATATAGGAAGGGAAAAGGTTGAGATTCTGAAGGGAGATTACAGAGTGTTAGCCAGAAATTTAAAAAGGAGGTTCTAAAGAGTATTAATATCTGGATTCCTCCCCGTGCTATGAGCTAGTGAGGGCAGGAATAGGAGGATAGAGCAGATGAATGGCTGAGGAGCTGGTGTATGAGGAAGGATTCACATTTTTGGATCATTGGAATTTCTTTTGGGGTAGAAGTGCCCTGTACAAGAAGGATGGATTGCACCTAAATTGGAAGGGGAAAAATACACTGGCAGGGAAATTTGCTAGAACTGCTTGGGAGGATTTAAACTAGTAAGGTGGGGAGGGTGGGGGGGCAGCGGGTGGGACCCAGGGAGATAGTGAGGAGAGAGATCAATCTGAATCTGGTACAGTTGAGAACAGAAGTGAGTCAAACAGTCAGGGCAGGCAGGGACAAGGTAGGACTAATAAATTAAACTGCATTTATTTCAATGCAAGGGGCCTAACAGGGAAGGCAGATGAAGTCAGGGCATGGTTAGGAACATGGGACTGGGATATCATAGCAATTACAGAAACATGGCTCAGGGATGGACTGGACTGGCAGCTTAATGTTCCAGGATACAAATGCTGCAGGAAGGAAGGGTGGCATGAGAGGAGGGGGAGTGGCATTTTTGATAAGGAATAGCATTACAGCTGTGCTGAGGGAGGATATTCCAGGAAATACATCCAGGGACATTATTTGGGTGGAACTGAGAAATAAGAAAGGGATGACCACCTTATTGGGATTGTATTATAGACCCCCGAATAGTCAGAGGGAAATTGAGAAACAAACTTGTAAGGAGATCTCAGCTATCTGTAAGAATATTAGGGTAGTTATGGTAGGGGATTTTAACTTTCCAAACATCGACTGGGACTGCCATAGTGTTAAAGGTTTAGATGGAGAGGAATTTCCATCTAATGGAGTGCGTACAAGACAATTTTCTGATTCGGTATGTGGACGTACCTACTAGATAGAGAAGGGACAAAACTTGACCTAAGGCATTATTTCAAAACTTGAAATAAGGCAGGGCAAGTGATTGAGGTGTCAGTGGGGGATCACTTTGGGGTCAGCGACCATAATTCTATTCGATTTAAAATAATGATAGAAAAGGATTGACCAGATCTAAAAGTTGAAGTTCTAAATTGGAGAAAGGCCAATTTTGACGGTATTAGGAAAGAACTTTCAAAAGCTGATTGAAGGCAGATGTTCGCAGGTAAACGAATGGCTGGAAAATGGGAAGCCTTCAGAAATGAGATAACAAGAATCCAGAGAAAGTATATTCCTGTCAGGGTGAAAGGGAAGGCTGGATGACTAAAGAAATTGAGGGTTTGGTTAAGAAAAAGAAGGAAGCATATGTTAGATATAGACAGGATAGATGGAGTGAATCCTTAGAAGAGTAAAAAGGAAGTAGGAGTACACTTAAGAGGGAAATCAGGAGAGCAAAAACGGGACATGAGATAGCATTGGCAAATAGAATTATGGGGAATCGAAAGGGTTTTTACAAATATATAAAGGACAAAAGGGTAACTAGGGAGAGAATAGGGCCCCTCAAAGATCAGCAAGGCGGCCTTTATGTGGAGCCACAGAAAATGAGGGATATTCTAAATGAATATTTTGCATCAGTATTTACTGTGAAAAAGGATATGGAAGATATAGACCTTAGGAAGATAGTTGGTGACATCTTGCAAAAAATGTCCAGATTACAGAGAAGGAAGTGCTAGATGCCTTGAAACAGTTAAAGGTGGATAAATTCCCAGAACCTGATCAGGTGTACCTGAGAATTCTATGGGAAGCTAGAGAAGTGATTGCTGGGCTTCTTCTGAGATATTTGTATCATCGATACTCACAGGTGAGGTGTCAGAAGACTGGAGGTTGGCAAACGTGGTGCCACTCTTTAAGAAGGGTGGCAAAGACAAGCCAGGGAACTGTAGACCGGTGAGCCTGACCTCAGTGGTGGGTAGGTTGTTGGAAGAAATCGTGAGGGATAGGATGTACATGTTTAGGGAAAGGCAAGGACTGATTATGGATAGTCAACATGGCTTTGTGCATGGGAAATCATGTCTCACAAACTTGATTGAGTTTTTTGAAGAACTAACAAAGAAGATTGATGAGGGCAGAGCAGGAGAGGTGATCTACATGGACTTCAGTAAGGAATTTGACAAGGTTCCCCATGGGACACTGATTAGCAAGATTAGATTTCATGGAATAAAGAGAGAACTAGCCATTTGGATACAGAACTGGCTCAAAAGGTGGAAGACAGAGGGTGATGATCGAGGGTTGTTTTTCAGACTGGAGGCCTGCGACCAGTGGAGTGCCACAATGATTGGTGCTGGGTTCTCTACTTTTTGTCATTTACATAAATGATTTGGATGCGAGCGTAAAAGGTACAGTTAGTAAGTTTGCAGATGACACCAAAATTGGAGATGTAGTGGCGAAGAGGGTTACCTCAGTTTAGAGCAGGGTTTGAACCAGATGGGCCAATGGGCTGAGAAGTGGCAGATAGAGTTTAATTCAGTTAAATGCGAGGTGCTGCATTTTGGGAAAGCAAATCTTAGCAGGACTTATATAATTATTGTTAAGGTCCTCGGGAGTATTGCTGAACAAAGAGACCTTGGAATGCAGGTTCATAGCTCCTTGAAAGTGGAGTCACAGGTAGATAGGATTGTGAACAAGGCTTGTGATATGCTTTCCTTTATTGGTCAGAGTATTGAGTACAGGAGTTGGGAGGTCATGTTGTGGCTGTACAGAATATTGGTTAGGACACTGTTGGAATATTGCGTGCAATTCTGGTCTCCTTCCAATCGGAAAGATGTTGTGAAACGAAAGGGTTCAGAAAAGTTTGACAAGGATGTTGCCAGGGTTGGAGGATTTGAGCTATAGGGAGACGCTGAACAGACTGGGGCTGTTTACCCTACAGCGTCGGAGGCTGAGGAGTGAACTTATAGAGGTTTACAAAATTATGAGTGGCATGGATAGGGTAAATAGACAAAGTCTTTTCCCTGGGGAGTCCAGAACGAGAGGGCATAGGTTTAGGGTGAGAGGGGAAAGCTATAAAAGAGACCTGAGGAGCAACGCTTTCACGCAGAGGGTGGTACATGTAAGGAATGAGCTGCCAGAGGATGTAGTGGAGGCTGGTACAATTGCAACATTTAAGAGAAATTTGGATGGGTATATGAATAGAAAGGGTTTGGAGGGATATGGTCTGCATACTGGTAGGTGGGACTAGATTGGGTTGGGATATCTGGTTGGCATGGACGGGTTGGTCCGAAAGGTCTGTTTCCATGCTGTACGTCTCTATAACTCTATGACACTAAGTGGATGAGACATTTCACTGTTAATTAATAAGAACAAACAGATTTTAATGCCACAAAAATGATTCAAATCTATTAGAGTTGCATTCATAAAATTGTATCAGGATTGTTCTATTATGTGCATATTAAATTACATGAATTCCTCCAATTAAGTATGAGTTTTGTTAAGAGAACTAGAAATTCATTTATTCAAAACCCAATTTTATAATGTTAAATGTGCAGTTTCCAACATTGCAATTCATTATAATTGCTTTGTTCTAGTCTGTGAATTTAAATCCCAAATTTGGTTCCTTTAGCGGTTCTGATCAGTCATTGCTCATTTATCATGGAATAGGCTGTGAAATGACTGCTGCATTACTAAACATCGTGTCTACTCATATTAATTTGTTTAGAGGGTGTTAAGGTTAATGTTAACAAAACACGTCTTGTGCACAAATAATAATTATTCAAAAAAACACAGGTATGAACAATAGCATCTTTTGTTACGTATTTCTTTTTACAAAATTATGTTAAAATGACACTTGAAGCCTCAGTGAGGAAGGGAGTCTGTTGTTGAATAAAGCTACGACTGGCACTCCGTACTCACTAATGAGATGCAGCGTCTGAAAATCATCTGGAAACAAATGAGTCCAAAAAACACTAAAAAAAATCTGTTCGTACCATTTTCTGAAAACAATACTGTTGGTTTGAGATATTTTAGATCCATCTTTACACTTTCAGCTTTACATTTTTAATTAAATTATATAAAGTTCACTGTGATTCCTCCACTTAATGAGCAAATGTTAGAGTCTGAGGTGATCTTCTTTAATGTTAGGCTGAGACCCTTTATTTAACAGAAATGAGCAGGCACTTGTTTTTAATCTTGGTACAGTGTCACTCTGCACCTGAGGCAAGGATGCTGAAATGCTAATGTCACTATATTATACCATAAGATCAAATTTAATTGATTTATTAATTACAAACTAAAAATGCTTCAGAAAATTTTGAAAGGAAAGCTGTGTGCAGATTGATTCTAATTTCCTTTCACTGCTGCTGCTTTTACTTCCTTTAGTCAATTATTTGACTAGTCCAACACTTGGGGGTAAAAGGAGTGAAGTTGATCTTTGGTGGTAGCATGAAATAATGGGGGAGTTGCAAGTAGGTTTATAGTCGTGTCAACTTGGGCAACTGGTGCAAAAGACACTCGCTTCGAAAGATTGTAATGTCATTTTCCTCCATATTAAACTGAATTGAATTAAGTAGGTTTGGATTTCATGAAAACATAGAAATATGTGACTAGTTAGAAACTGACAGTATGGCAGTCACGGGTCTATAAGAAGAACGAGTAGGTGAATACTTTATTTTTTTTAAAGAATTTGCATTTCATAATCACTGATGGTTCCTCCACCCTTAAAAGAAATCATCTTAAGTTCCCAAAATGCAAATCAAATTTAAAACAGTCCCGGATCTTGACCTCCAGGGAACAAAACACAAACAAGCCAATATACTTTCAAACCAGACCACAAAGAGTTAACCTGTCCACAAGCTGAGTCAGTTTCTGTCTCTCTACCTCTGTCTCACGTACACACTCAGTCTCCTTTGAACCTTCCTCACCATGTACTCGTCCAGATACCTTTTCAATTGTGTAATTGTACCAGCCTCCACCACTTCCTCTGGCAGCTCATTTCATACACACACCACCCTCTGAGTGAAAAGATTTCCCCTTAGGTCCCTTTTTTTATTTCTCTCCACTCACTCTAATCTATGCCCTGTAATTCTGAACTCCCCCACCCCAGAGCAAAGACCTTATCTCTTATCCTATCCATGCCCCTCATGATTTTATAAACCTCTATAAAGGTCACCTCTAAGCCTCCGACGCTCCAGGAAAAACAGTCCCAGCTTATTCAGCCTCTCCCTACAGCTCTAATCCTCCAACCCTGGCAACATCCTTGTAGATCTTTTCTGAACTCTTTCAAGTTTCATAGCATCCTTCTGATAAGGAGACCAGAATTGCATGCAATATTCTCAAAATGGCCAAACCAATGTCCTGTACAGCAGCAACATGACCTCTCAACTCCTATACTCAGTAAAAAAAAAAGCAAACCAAATGCCTTCTTCACTATCCTATCTACCTGTGACTCTACTTTCAAGGAGCTATGAACCGGTACTCCATGGTCTCTTTGCTCAGTAACACTCCCCAGGACTTTACCATTAAGTGTATATAAGTCGTGCTCTGTATTGCTTTTGCAAAATTCAGCACTTCGTATTTATCTAAATTATACTTCATCTGCTGCTTCTCAGCCCATTGGTCCATCTGATCAAGATCCAGTTGTAATCTGAGGTAACTTTCTTAGCTGTGCACTGCACCTCCTATTTTGGTGTCATCTGCAATCTTACTCACTCTGCCTCCTATGTTCACATCCAAATTATTTATGGCACTCCACTGGTCACAGACGTCCAGTCTGAAAAGCAGTCCCCTACCATGACCCTCTGTTTTCTACCTTCGGGTCAACTCTGTATCCAAATGTTCCTGTGTTCTATGAGATCTAACCTTGTTAACCAGTCTCCCATGAGGAACCTTGTTGAATGCATGACTAAATCAATTGTTGTGAGACATGATTTTCCATGCACAACGCCACGCTGACTATCTCTAATCAGTCCTTGCCTTTCCAAATACATGTAAATGTTGTCCCTCAGGATTCCCTCCAACAACATCCCACCACCAATGCCAGGCTCACCAGTCTATCATTGCCTGGCGTTTCCTTACACCTTTCTTAAATAGCGGTATCATGTTAGACAATCTCCAGTCTTCAGGCGCCTCACCTGTGACTGTCGATGATACAAATATCTCAGCATGGGGCCAGCAAGCTTCCCACAGAGTTTGAGGGTAGACCTGATCAGGTCCTGGGGACTTATTTACTTTTATGTTTCAAGACGTCCAGCACCACCTCCTCTGTAAAATGGACATTTTCAAGATGTCACCATCTATTCCCCACATTCTATATCTTTAAATCACGTATCAGAAAAAATGTCTCAGAACATTCCATTGGCATAATGTATGGCAGTTTTTCCAAATGCATTATAGCTTTAAAAGTCATGATGTTTTATATATGGTCAATATTGGTTCTTAAAGATGAGAAAAATGTGAACAGCTGTAAATGCAATTGTATAAAACATAATAACGAAATGCATTTAAAGCATTGCTATTTCAGAGGCCAGCAATACTTAAACCTTATTTTAAGGTTTAAATCCTCTGCTAATACTTATTTGTCTACAAAATTATGAGCAAATTGAGAATTTTATTGAATTTTGTGTCAGGTTTTTGCAATCCACCAGACACTCATGCCCTGAGAAATGCCAGCTTGTTTTTACAGTACCAGGTGGTGCAATTGAACCATGTGAATGTTTGCGCGCAATTTGCCAAGCTAATGGCAGGATCGAAACAGCAACACGTAGATTGCTGCATCAGGTGAAAGTAAGGAAATTTATTTTGTGTCAAGTACAGCAAGTCATGCACTTGCTGAACACTTACCAAGAGACTCATTATTATCAGTGTACTTGCATAACCATAAAGGATCTGGACATTGTGTCAGTGGGAGATGAACCTTTTTTTTAGTTGTTGCCAATGACTTCTTCCCACAATGTTCCTCCAAGGAAGTCTGTTTACTCCAGTTAGTGTTCACCCATTTGATAGAGTGCACTGATGGATGGATGGATAAACTCACTGCTGCATAGCTTACACTTTGAAGTGTAGTCGTAAAGATGACGTCTTCAGTTGTAAAATACAATCGAACATGTTCATATCATAAAATGCTATTATATAAATACTAAAGCCTTTCTCTATTTGAAAGGCAATGTTGGAGTGTTCCCAGTGCCTTTTGAGGGTTATCCAGTAGCCTGCGAAAGCTGATTAACAACGGTTTAATGCAGCAAAATGTCCCAAGTGTTGCAGAGTTGTAAACAAAGGTGAGGATGAGAAGTTGTTTAGACTAAAAAGGCCTAGATCTGCTGAGTTAACTGCTGTCTACACAAATGACAATAAAAATATGAGAATTTCTGTTGGTATCTCTTCGTATGAGAGTGGGATATTGGTCAGGAAACGCTGTTCAACGTCACCTGGACCATTCGATTGACATTAATGGCTGTTCCCAGCAGACCTGTGTTGTACAAAACAAAAATGAAATAGCATTTAAATATTTCAACTGAATATGTTCCCTGATAGACTAAGTTACATACCTAATTGTCAATCCTATTTTTCTATTTCAAACAATGAAAAACATGGATAATTTGTATGTTAAACTCAATTCAAATCAGGTATTTTGTACATTGTCATGAAGCTTTCTGCTTTCCCAATTCGGTGTAATTTGATATGCCTTTGTGGCTGCATTAAGATACTGGGACTAAATTACTAGAGTCACTTGAACTTTCCAGTTGAGGAGACAGGGGAGCCTTTCTGATCTGAATTATTCATGACAAGCCACCAAAGTGTTAAGAACACCCACAGAGCAACTTTTAAGCTGAATGCTTGTTTAGGGAGCAACTGTCACTGCTGCTTTGATATTCGATCCAAATCTGGAGAAATTCATGATGTTTGTTTAAGCATTTCAGGAGTGAGGTGTCCTACGTTTGCCTGCCTGCGTATCCTTAATAATGTTCAATATGCTTCATTGTCAATCATGCTGTGTAAGTAGATGGTATTCTACCTACCTTGTTGCATAAGAGTGCAGACATGTAACTAGATGAGCAATCTAGATATATGAGCCGATTGCTTGAGAGATACCAATTCAAATCCCAGCAAAGCAGCTTAGGGTAAATTCAATTAATTAGTAAATTCAGAATAAAAAGCTGGTCCCAAAAATGGTGACTGCAATGATATTCAATTGCTGTGAAAACCTATCTATTGCACAAATGTCCTTCAGTATGAGAAATCTGCTGTCCTCAACCGATCTAATCTATAGTTGTCCAGAATCACTGCAATGTGGTTAACTCTAAGCTGCCCACTGGAATAACTGAGAATGCAGCTGTATGGAATCTGAACATAAATATCAATGAGGAATAAAATAGGACTGACCATCTGGCATGTATCTGGGCATCAGATACCACAGTGGCACATCATGCCCATTCCATCCTTCCAGTTCTCACTTACTATTATGCTGGGCTTACCTCAACATTAGAGAAGCAATAGTCTGATGTTGTCATATTCACTGAATCATACCTTACACATGCCAGACTCCCACATCACTACCCTACTTATGTTCTTCCCCACCAGAGGTGGTGGTACATGGGTGTGCAGTCAAAAAGGAATGGTCCCATAGTACCCAGCATTAATTCGGAACTCTATTCAGTTTCACGGCATCAAGTCAAATGTGGGAAAGGAAATCCTCTGCTGGTTCCCACCTATCAATCTCCCCCAGCTGGTAGCTCCAAAGCTCAGGAAACCCTTAAACAAACATGCAAATGTAAAACTTAGGAACAGAAAAGGGCTATTCCCCTCCCTGAATCTGCTCTAACAGTCAATAAGTTCATAGCTGATCGGTTTGTGTTCTGACTTCTAACTCTCCCTCCCCCTCTATCCCCAATAACCATTGTTTCCATTAACTATCAGGAACCTACCTATCTACATCGTATTAAGTGTCAATGACTGCATATCAACCACTTTCTGAGAAAGAGGTTCCTCTGTCAGAAAACAATTCTCCTTATTTCTCTGCCTTAAAAGGATGACCAATTTAAAATACTGACCAGCCTCCTGACCTACTATCCCAGTTCTTTTCAGCAGCATAGTTGTCCTAATTTAAATTTATAATACTTGGTTTAGACCCACTTCCTCCCTTCCAAAATGAATGTAAAATTACATCTTAAGATTGTTGCTGCCTGGAGATGTCTTTACTCTGAAATCATTCATTAATCCTGTCATCGAACATAGAACATCGAACATAGAACAGCACAGCATAGCACAGGCCCTTCAGCCCACGATGTTGTGCCAACCACTGATCCCCATCTATGCACCCTCAAATGTCGGTGACCATATGCATGTCCAGTAGTCTCTTAAATGTCCCCAATGACCCTGTCTCCACAACTGCTGCTGGCAACGCATTCCATGCTCTCACAACTCTCTGTGTAAAGAACCCACCTCTGAATCCCCTCTATACTTTCTTCCAACCAGCTTAAAACTATGACCCCTCGTGTTGGTCATTTCTGCCCTGGGAAATAGTCTCTGGCTATCGACTCTATCTATGCCTCTCATTATCTTGTATTAGGTCCCCTCTTCTCCTCCTTTTCTCCAATGAAAAAAATCCGAGCTCAGTCAACCTCTCCTCATACGATAAGCCCTCCAGTCCAGGCAGCATTCTGGTAAACCTCCTCTGAACTCTCTCCGAAGCATCTACATCTTTCTTATAATAGGGCGACCAGAACTGGACGCAGTATTCCAAGTGTGGTCTAACCAAAGTTTTATAGAGCTGCAACAAGATCTCATGACTCTTAAATTCAATACCCCTGTTAATGAAAGCCAAAACACCATATGCTTTCTTAACAACCCTGTCCAATTGGGTGGCCATTTTAAGGGATCTATGTACTTGCACCCCAAGATCCCGCTGTTATTCAACTCTGCCAAGAATCCTATCCTTAATCCTGTATTCAGCTTTCAAATTCGACATTCAAAAATACATCACCTCACATTTATCCAGGTTGAACTCCATCTGCCACCTCTCAGCCCATCTCTGCCTCCTGTCAATGTTCCACTACCTCTATACTGTCAATGACACCTCCAATCTTTGTGTCATCTGCAAACTTGCTGACCCATCCTTCAATCCCTTCATCCAAGTCATTAATAAAAATTACAAACAATAGAGGCCCAAGGGCAGAGCCCTGTGGAACACCACTCACCACAGACTTCAGGCAGAATATTTTCCTTCTCCTACCATTTGCTGTCTTCTGTTGGCCAGCCAATTCTGTATCCAGACCGCTAAGTTCCCTTGAATCCCATTCCTCCTGACCTTCTGAATGAGCCTGCCATGGGGAACCTTATCAAATGCCTTGCTGAAGTCCATATCCACCACATCCACAGCTCGACCCTCATCAACTTTTCTAGTCACATCCTCAAAGAACTCGATTTCTGAGGCATGGCCTGCCCCTCACAAAGCCGTGTTGACTGCATTTAATCAAGCCATGCTCTTCCAGATGGTCATAAATCCTATCCCTCAGAATCCTTTCGAACACCTTGCAGACGACAGACTGTGTTGTATAACAGACTGTCATATTATCCAATGCCAATTCTAATATAATGCTCCCTGGTCGGTTCCAGAACATGCTGCTCTGAACAACGGCTTTGAAAGGATTTGATTAATTCCCCATCAAAACTCCAGGATAATAATAAGTCAGAACTGGAAGGATGGAATGGGCATGATGTGTCATTGAGGTATCTGATGCCCAGATACATGCCAGATGTTCAGTCCAGTTTCATTCCACATTGATATTTTTGTTCTTATTTATTACTGAACAGGCAGTGATGATAACAAGGGGAACAGATCCATGGGAACACCTCCAAGTTATACCACCCTCTCTGTGAAGGACATTCCCATTCTTTCACTCTTGTCAAAATTCTGGAACTCGATCTCTCCCAACACTGTGGATGCACTTCTACCACAACATTAACTTTTGGCCTGCTTCACTGTACCCATCATTTAAGCTGCATGATGGAGGTTACATGCTGTTATTGAATTCAATTCCAGTATTGCTGTTTGGCCACTGAGCCTTGTAAATCCCCAGTTTTTACACTAATAAATTAGCTTTCTGTGGTGGTAGTGCCAGACAATATGAGGGAGTTGTCCTTAATGTATCGACAGACAGATGTATTTGTAATGTGTCAGCTGGTGCAGTTGACTTGACTGGGTTTTCTCTTTTGTTGACTCTCTTACCACCTGCCTCAGCTGAGTCTAGCAGCCAGGTCGTCCAGTCAGAGCCAACATTGTCAGTCATTTGGTGATGGCTACTGAAGACCCCATCCAAAGTATATTCTAACCGTTGTCCCCTGAATGCTTCTTCCATGTGGTATTCAATATGGAGATACACTGATTTATCAATTGAAACCAGGGTAGCAAGGAAGAATGGTGGCAACAAGGAGAAGGTTTCTGTGCCCATGTTTCACCTTATGACTAGAAATGTCAGGTGGTTCAATGTCAGAATAGAAGAATCTCAGGACTCTCACAACCTCCTAAATGTACATCTTTGTTCCTCCCCACCTCTGTTGTGTCTATTCTGCCAGTGGAACAGGGATGAGGAGGCTGAAACATTGGCTGTAAGGCATGATTTATGACAGTGCTAATATTTTGCCTGACTTGTCTATTGAACACCTCTCTAACTTTTGGTGCAATTCCCAGCTGATGTTGAGGAGGATATTGCAGGGTCAACTGAGCAAGATATACTTATGTTATTTCCAGTTCCTAACTTGATTTTGGATGGTCCATCCAATTTTTTTCTTTTTTTTAGCAATGGCATACGAGGTCATTTCATAAATAATCCATAATATTACAGTGGGTCTAGCGTCATATTTAGGCCACAGTAAGTAAGGATGTCCGGTTCCCTCCCCTCAAAGCACAGAGTATTGCCAGCATTTTCTGTTCTTTATGAATTTGATGGCACCTGTTTAAGTTGTTGGTGGAGGGGGGGTGCAGGGTCGGGGGTGATAGAAGGTTTGGTGGAATGACTGGCAGGACTTAAAAAGAATGGTTTCAGATGTTGATTGTGTTTGGAAATCAGCTTGGTTTTGAAATATGTAACACTGAGTGAGAATGGTAATGATAGTCATGGTGAAATGTGGTGAGAGTTTCACACAACTGCAATACGTGGATGAGGGCTTGTAGAAGACTAACCTGGAACAAAACCACCCATGGGTGATTCCTTTGTGGAATTAATAAAACTTGCTGTCTATATCTAAATTAAATTTTACATAATGTAAATGAACGCTTTCTTCTTTTTAGTAGAGCGCACATATCTTTTGACGGATGGGCATTCATACTAAACGCAAGCAAATGCTGTGTGAAAATGCAATTTTAAATGTAATATGATCGATACATATAATATAAATGAATGGCTTTTGAAGTTTGCGCACAGATCGGTTGATTAACTCAAGGCAATTAATCATATCCTATTATAAGCATTCATTTCCGCACAGTACTCTTCATGATTTATGTTTTGTTTGCAGTCTGAATCGAGTGACTTTTCACAGTAGGAAATCTGCTTCTGTTTGATAGGTCTCCTCACTGCTGCAAAGAAGTTGGTGTGAACTAACAATGTTCGCATCAGTGAGCAGTGTACAATACTGGGAAGCCTGAGGACTGAGTATTATATCAACGGTAAAACCCTTTCTTCATGTTAGGAAGCTAGGCTCCGTAAGACTGATCAGTGTATTATATAGAGATACCCAATCTATAGCAAAGAGGATTCTATATCCCATGAAGCTACAACATCCTGATCTCAGCAGAAAGTTCACAACAGGAAAGAATGATAGTTTCTCTTGTCACCTGAGTTTTTATGCATCAGTTTTCTGAACGTTGGGGCAGTGTTTAACAGTTTGTGCACTTCAGTTTGTGGTTTATTGCGGTTACTGATGAAACCTTAGTTGGGTACACAGCAATTCGCACCACTGCTGATCTTCAGATGTGCCACTGGCATGAGAGTGACAAAGTGCAATTGGGGATGAAGAGTTTGCCAAATGTGCTGTGGTTTTGAAATTTGAGAGGATCAGCAAAGAACCAGAGGCGATTAGATTTTATTCCAAAGAAATAAGCTAATGACCTGGGTTGCAGAAACTGATCCAATTATAACTTTGAAAAGGGAATTTGGGTTTTCCTTTTTGCCCATGGCCAAAATATTCTTTGTTTTCTTTGCCACATAAATAAATGCTCCAACTAAACATTTCCAGCAATTAGCTTATCAGTTTTAAAAAACGATGACCCATGCTTGCCTTGGAATGTTAAGCATGACAGCTCACTCACTCAATGCTTAGGAAATGGATAACAACAAAAAGTGTGGGTTATTACTTTCTCATTCACTTTTTGTTCAGTCTGTAGTTATCGTAGATGGTGGTACTCTTTTAAAGGAGAAGTGAAAATCTGATAAAACCAAGGAATCTCAGTATAGGCTGGTACAGTGGCTCAGTGGTTAGCACTGCTGTCTCACAGCACCAGGGACCAGGTTTGACTCCAGCCTCGGGCAACTGTCTGTGTAGAGTTTGCGCATTCTCCCCGAGTCTGCATGGATTTCCTTTGGGTGCTCTGGTTTCCTCCCACGATCCAAAGATGTGCAGGTGAGGTGAATTGGTCATGCTACGTTTCCCGTATTTTTTAGGGATATGTTGGTTAGTTGCATTAGTCAGGGGTAAATTAGGATAACAGGGTAGAGGAATGGGTCGAGGTAGGTTATTCTTCACAGGATCATTGTGGACTTGTTGGGCTGAAGGGCCTGTTTCCATAATGTAGGGATTCTATTCAAACTGAGATTTGTTCAAATTTCAGGAGGTTGGTTCTCATTAAACTTGAAGGTGGCTTAGGTTTTGTATTTACTGTCGCTTCCTTTAATAATAAAACTGTTTCTTACTTTGGCTGCTTGGATCGCTGACTGTTTTTTTATGGAATTGGCTTTTGATGGAAATCTCCATCTGCAAGTAGCTTGGCATTTTTAAAAAGTCAGCAACAAAATGGCTTCCTTGTCATTGTCAGATTCAAAAGTTAAGTCCCTTTTTTCCAACGAGAGTAGTGCTGTGTTTAATTTAGTGTTTGGCTTGCGAAAGATCATCATAATACAGTGGAAGTGTAATACAGCACCCATTTGCTTTACATTTCAAGATTTTCCTTTAACCATGGTGAAAGAGAGAGACAAGCTTACTGGAATGTTATAGCTATTTTGGTGTTCCCTAATTAGATCCAGGGAATTCATCCCTTTTTACATGAATGTTCGCATTTGCTTTGGCCTATTTAAGAATTACCCGGAGTTCAAAATGATTAGGATCATATAATTTGAGCAGCCATTTTAAACACCTGTTCCTGCCCAAGTTTTCCAAGTATTGACAAACAATCCCCGACTTACGAAGGAATGAATGTGTGACTGACCGATATGCTGATGAGACAAAGATGGGTTAAAAAATTCACCTCAGAGGACATTGTGATACTACAGAGAAATATAGGTTAAGTGAATGGTTAAAGGTCTGACAAATAGAGTTTTACGTAGGTAAATTTGAAGTTGTCCGTTTTGACAGTAAGAATAGCAATTTTTTTCTAATGGAGGGAGATTTCATAGCTCTGAGATGCAGTGGGATCTGGGTGTCCTAATGCATGAATTACAAAATGCCAGTATACAGATACAGTAAGTAATTCGGAAAGTGAATAAATGTTATCAATGGCAGAATTTGACCACAGAAGTAGAAAGTGATAGTGAGCCTATATCTCTAATGCTCTTATTCGTACTGGTCACTTTAATTAAGGAAGGAAGTACTTACATTGGAGGCAGTTCAGAAGAATACCAAGACTGAGTGACTTGTCTTACAAAGAAAAGTTGGATGGGTTAGGCTTGCATCATTTTGCGATTAGAGGAGGAAGAGGCAACTTGATTGAAACATAGAAGATCCTGAGGGATTTTGACTGGGTAAATATGGAGAGGATATTTTCTAAATGCCAGTGGTTGTCCAGTTAAAACATGATTTTTTTTCTCTCAACATATGGTTATTGTTTGGAACACTCTTCCTGAAATGTTATTCAAAGTTAAGCTCTGGAATATTTTAAAGGCAAAGATTCTTACTGAGGTGCGGGATGGTGGTGAAATGTTGTCAGGGTAGGCAGGAATGTGGATTTAAACTAAAACTCGGAAGATTCAAGGTTTCAGTATTAGAAGCCTCAATGACTTAGTTTGTTAAAACTTTGCATTGAAACTCCAATCGGGCATTTTATATCACACCTGCCACATCCCATTCAAATAGGTAGGTGTAAGACATTTAATATGTTAATATCTCACCTGAGTTTTTTTAATGGCTGAATGCAAACTATAGATTCAGGTGTTTGTTTAAAATCACTTCATTTATGCTGTATCACCAATTGCAAATATGGAAACTTTGACACTAGAAACTTCAGAGGCAGAGGACATTCCAGTAACGAGTGCAGTGAGCAAAAAGTAAACTTTATCCAATGTGTGACTTAATTAAGTTTCATCCAGAATACAACAATGTGAAGGAAAATTGCTGCCACTTCCTATAAATTCTATGGAGGGGCTTTTTGATGAGCTCCTGCCAGAACAAAGCAACAAACAACAGACTGCAGCAGTCACATTAACAAAGTTGCTTGAATGTGTCTATTATGTTAGCATTTTTTTTCTAAGGAGATGAGAGATTTTGTTAAAAAAAAGTTGCATCAATGCAAAACATCAAAAGTGTCCAGTGGTAAATGGCTTGTTCATTCAATATTCCGATCTCCATTTGTAGTCTAACATTTGGATAGCTTAACTCTGATGCAAGGATAAATATATTGAAGAATAGAGGTCCCTATCTCCTCCACACCCCTTAGTCTGTCTGTAGTGTTTTCAAATATCGTGTTTTGAAGAAAAACCGACTGCTTTTCATTGTCCCACTATGTCTGGAGGATGATCTATTTCATAAAAATAGTTTATTAAAGAATACAATACTGAATCCCTAAGTATCCAGCAATTTGGAACAGCCATCAGCCAATTGTGGATTCAAGAGCTAATTGAAAATGTCATTCTTCAAGATCAATTTCAGCTGTGGCTGCTGTGAGGAATCTGGAAATGTAATGTCTCCGGAGACAGTTGCAGTGATCAGAAAACCAGTTTACTCCAGTACGCGTGTAAATGGTCCTTGATTCAGAATGAAAAATGTGAAAGGAATTTGCTGGAGAGCTGTTGTTTAAATTGTTTTGGGGCTTCCTCATGAAAGCATTCGTGAGCAGTGCAGCAAATACTTTGCAGACCAGACCATAGCAATTGTATTAAATTTACCTCTCTAATGCTTGCTTCAGATTAGAACATTTATTTAACCGGAACAACAGGAAGCATCCAAATAAAAACTGAAAGAACTGCAGAAGCTGTAAATCAGAAAGAAAAACAGAAGTTGCTGGTGAAGAAGCTGTTGCTGGAAGCTTCCAAATTCTCTTCAGTGAAAGGTTTCTTCCCCTTCATCAGCGCAGTCCTGAATTGTTTACCTCCCATTGACCTTTCTGGGCTCTGCTGCAAGGAGAAATCAATTGAACAAAAGGGCTTAAAGCATTCCTCCTTTTCTCCCCTACATTCTCTGCCTCTCCCCTTACCTGTGCTCTGCTTTCGTGCAAACCAATTATGTAAGTTTGATAAAAAAAAATCACCAAGTATTGCAGTAATCCATCTGCGGTGTGACCAGTTTAATAAAAGGTGCTAAATGCAGATTGCGAGACCGAATCCAGAGTCTTCAGCCATTCCAATAGCTAGCACACAATTGCAGATAGAGGCAAGTAAATTTAAATGATTAAATTTATCTTGTCTCACCAGTTTCTGGCCTGGTAAACTTAACAGTCCAAACTATAATGAAGATGCAAAACTGTTATCACCAGTTATCAGGTGATCGTGAAAAAGCAAGTTTGAATACGTGATGTGACAAAGATTTTGCTTCATTCAGTGTACAAGAAAGTGAAAGGAATTTGCTGCTGAACTGGTAGTTACTGTAAGATAACACAGGGACTCCTCATGAAAACATCAGGCGGCAGTGCAGTGACCACCATTCCAGACCATAGCAATCACATAATGCCTCTCGATTATTTGCATTATTCTTTGGGTTTCAGAGTTTCCTTCAAAAAATTGCATTAGGTTGTGACATTGAAGACACTTCAGTGGAAAGTTGCCCGTTTTGCAGTATTGACGTTTGGAGTTATTTATCTGTGACCTTTCCTGAACTCTGTATGTGAATATATTCAAGAAATGAATTTCCCATTTCTCTCTTTCATCCATATCACTGGCTACAGTGTCCTTCAAACATCTGAAAGTGTTTTGAAAAAAAATTACCGTCTTTTGCAGTCATCCATCGGGAGTGTGACCAATTGAACAAATGCAGCTGACCAAGGATTAAAATACTGAATCCAGACTCTTCAGCCATTAAAACAGCTGACAGACCATCTGAGATGGAACAGCAACTTTATGCCATTCAGCCCATTATGTCTACTTCACCATTGATCATGGCTGATTTATTTGGCATCTCCATTCTCCTGCCTTCTTCCCATCAACCTAGAGCTCTTTACTAATCAGTAACCTCTGTCTTGAATATACTCAATGAACTCATTTCCACAGCCTCCTGCGGAATGCGTTCCACAGGGTCACCCACCTCTGGCCAAACAAATTCCTCCTCCTCTCAGTTTGAAACTGATCCCTTCACTTATGTTCTGTAAATATATGGCTTACTATTGAATAGATGGCTGGCTGCGAGTCTGGATCTTCTCGGCGTTCGGAGGTCACGTGATGTTCCGTTGTGCACACAGAAGGGGATCACGTGATGCTCCGTTGCGTGGGCGGGGAGGTCACGTGGTCTGCTGTTTTGTCCCCCGGAAGACTGTGGGAAGGTCACGTGGTCTGCCGTTTCGCGCTCCGGAAGAGTGCGCGGAGGTCACGTGGTCTGTCGTTTCGCGCCCTGGAAGGTTGAGAGGAGGTCACGTGATGGTCCGTTTCATGAACAAAGGAAGGCCACATGGGGTCGGACATCCAGGAATGTGAGGAGGCGAAGAATGGAGTCAGATCAACAGCCAATCAGAAGACAATTCTACCTCAGTAATTGCATGACGTTTTTTATTGTGTAAAAGACTGAGTCAGGGGCAGGAATATGTCTTTTTCTTTGTGAACTGACACACTTTGTAGTTTGTCAGGGACAGAAAGGTCTGTATACTTTATCCACTTACGGCTAGAATAATACTAAAAGTGTAAGATAGAATATCTTCTCCTATTGCTTCATTTAAACAGCACGCAGGAATGGGCTCACACATAGAAGAAAGTAAGTTGGTAGATTGAGCCTAAGTCTAACAGTTCTCCAAATAGTAGAAACACCTCCATATCCACTCTATCCAGGCTTCTCAGTATTCTGTACATTTCACACCAAATTACCCCCTCATCCTTCTAACATCAGTTAAGTACAGACTCAGAGTTCTCAACTGCTGCTCATAGGAATCCCAAATGTAGATGAATGGAAATGCAAATTTGTGACTAAGTTTATCTTTTGTGACCAATTGCAGATATTAAAGTCCTAACAAAAGTAAACTTCTACAAAAAGTGATAGATCTGGAAGACGATCTGGATACACGACAAATCTTCTCAAAACTCTAAGACATTACAAAGTGAGTTTCGTCTAAAGTGCAATTTAATTGTTGATGAATATCGTATTTGGAGTAAAGGCAATCACTGGATAACCAGCAATTCCTGTGATGTTATGTGGGCAGTTCCTTCTGTATACATCCTAGAACAAGTAGAAGATATCATTGCAGGCCATAGTTAGTACATAATGGGAACCGTTAGACTCCACCTCCAACTGTGTATTTTTCATAGAATTTGGGTGGTGATTTTTTTTTAACAAGACGTTTGCAGTAATAATTTTGTGAATTGTGGTGGAGCTCTGCTGTTTAGACTGAGAGCTGGAGCCAGTGCTGCTGTGATGGGTGGCCTGGTGTGAATGGTGGATAACCAAGAAGGTGCTGCCTGGTCACTAGGCAATTAATGAAATGGCCCAATCCCAAGAGCTGACAATGAAATCAGAGAGAAGGCAGAGCAGCAACCTTTTCTTTTCCACCATGAGTGATTGCTGTTGCTGAGCCGGTACTAAAAAGATTTGCTGACCTGAGGTCCTGGCTTGCCCACCTCTGACAATGTGATGTAATTGTAGAGAAGTAAGTCAGGCTTTACACCTGGGCTCCCCTCCACTTTGCCAAATCACTCTTGTCCCAGACCACAGCCAGTTGACTGGGAAAATTCAGCCCTGTATGTAGAGACAGTATCCAAAGATCTGCACAGGATAAAATGGAAACTTTATTCCCCTTCTATATTTGAGCCTTGAGTTCTTTATTTGAGATATTTCTAGATTGCACAATCAGTAGAAAGTGTTGAAATAATGAATTTATTGCATCCTTATCTTGCTTTCTTTGCTTCCATACTTCAGTCTCACTTGGAGTGCAGGGTCATAGTTACTTGAAAGTTGAGTCCGATGTCGATAGGATAGTGAAGAAGGTGTTGGGTAATGCTTTCCTTTATTGGTCAGAGCATTGGATTTCGGGGTTGGAAGGCCATTTTGCAGTTGGACAGGACATTGGTTAGGCCATTTTTAGATTATTGTGGGTAATTCTGGTCTCCTTCCTATCGGAAAGATGTTGTGAAACTTGAAAAGGTTCAGAAAAGATTTACAAGGATTTTGGCAGGGTTGAAGGGTTTGAGCCAAAGGGAGAGGTTGAATGGGCTGGAGCTGTTTTCTCTGGAGTGTTGGAGGCTGAGGGGTGACCTTCATGGAGGTTTATGAAATCATGAGAGGCAAGGGTAGGATAAATAGAGAAAATCTTTTACCTGGGGTGGGGGAGTCCAGAACTAGAGGGGAGAGGTTTAAGATGAGAAGGCAGAGATTTAAAAGGGACCTTTGGAGAAACCTTTTCACGCAAAACATGGTGCGGATATGGAATGAGCTGCCAGAGGAAGTGGTGGAGGTTGGTCCAATTACAACATTTAAAAGGCATCTGGATGGGTTCATGAATAGAAAGAATTCAGAGGGATAAGGGCCAAGTGCTGGCAAACGGGACTAGATTAATTTAGAATATTTGATCAGTATGGATGTGTTGGACCATAGGATCTGATTCCATGATCTACATCTCTATGACTTTTGTCCTGCAAACTACCACTGATTGTTTCATTGAAATAAATCAGTATCTACTGTCATTATTACAAATTTATCAACAATGCTTATATTGTGAATGTAGATGTTAGCTTAAAATGATTTAATAGTACTTTTATGAGTATTTACAGCTCGGAAACCCTTTGTTGGGACGGACCCGTAGGGTCTCGTCTCCACGTGTTCTTTGGAAGGAGAGATCACACCGGCTAGAGTTTGGAGCAAAAACACCGTTTATTACAGAATCAAGACTGGCAAACTATACAATGAATTCAAAGGCATGCAATTCGTTGGAGAAGGCGTTCTGTCTTCCTCTACGGACCTGGAGCAGTTATACTTCGCGCTTCCTCGAGTTCCCGGTCAGGTTCCCCTCATTCGGATCTCTCATTGGTCGGTTCACCTGTCTGTGAAGGGATTAGTGTCTCTATTGGCTGCCCCGAGATACCTGTCCAGCTCCTGCTGTGCTGAACAATGGGTAGACATCCTGGGTTCAGCAGTTTCCGATCTTGTAATTTAAAAGTTTATTGTTTGGAAGGGTTTCCTCATTGCTATGCGTCTGGCTATCTGGGCGTTCACAATAGTTCTCCATAGTTGAATATACAGGTTGAATATATATCATTTAACACAGGGCCCGAATGAGTTTGACGTCAGCGGAGGCATTAGCAAGTACTTTATCAATCAAGTGCGATTTACACTATCCGATAGTTACCGGTTTCCTTTATTAACAATGAGATTGTAACAGGATGATCTGAAACTGACGGACATGTTCTAATCCCCAAGGAATGTGGCCTGCAGTGGCTGGGTTTACTTTACATGGCTGTGTTTTAGCTGGTACCTGACAGTGTCTGCTTTAATAATGGTGCTCCCCTCCCTAGCCCCAATGTAGGTACCCCGATAGCAGATTATCCCCAACATTCCCTCCCTTGGCCTCGAAAGAGGCCACACCCCCTTATCCCGTAAGGAACGGAACCCCACGAGGCGACCGGTGTCCGGTGTTGTATCGACCAGACTCACCGGTTCTAAGAAGACAGTCATGTGGGGATGAAGGGTGCCCTGAAAAACGCGCCGCTACACAATTAAGCAATAGATAGTCACAGCTGCATGCTAAGCTAAACTATTAGTTGAAGTAATTGAGGCAGTGTCTGCAGAAATAACGAAAAGCACAGGATTAGACAAGCATTGCAATAAGTCATTCAGAGCTGGCGAAATGTACGCGAGTGCGTTAGAATGAGTAAGCCATTTAGTAAACGCAAGTGTGTAGTCCGAAGAGCCGGCAAATGTAAATCGGCGTTGTAAGTTTGGAAAGGGAGTAGGAACAGCCTGGTACCAGCAGTTAGGTACCCGCTAGAGATCTGAAACCCAGTGTGAAACTGTACTGTGCCCCGGTGGTCCCGTAGATCAGTATGCTCCAGAGAGTAGCAGTGCTGACCAACCGTCCGACACGGATGCAAGCAGGCAGAAATCTCATCAAATGGAGACGAACGGAGGCCACCCGTTCTGATGTCAATGCGCGACTGTGCCTGTCTTAGGTTGTCCCTCGCCCGAGGGATCTTACCCGTCATTGGCTAACCAGTCGTGCTGCATTGAGTAATAGATGGCGACATCCATTTCACCGCCACAAGGACAGACGTGGGCACCTCAGTAGCATGGTCAGTGGCCTCCGAGAGTGGCTGAGGCCAGTCAGGAATATTGGACAGTCCGCAAGGGCCACTTGCGAGAACAGCAGTGTTTCAATTGCCAGGGCGCACAGTACATCTCACCCACCCGCTGTTATGGAAGGATCAATTCACATATCCCCAATTTAAACGGGCAAAATAAATAAGTAGGGGCTGTTTGGACAACCAGGCTTCATTCAGTGTGGATGAAGATGAAAAGTTAGTCATGGGTACAACAGGATCAGATGAATTCGGAAGAAAACCATTGAGAGAGCTGACATGCACCGGAGAGATAGCATCTACTACGCCCGAACCGCGAGCTCATGCAAAGGCGGTAGTAGACCAGTGGAGAGACTAACTGGCGGGTCCCCCATCGCCCGCCCTTAATGCAACCGGCTGCAAGCAAAAAACCCGGTATCATGGCTCACGAGCGGAAGTCACATTACAGCATGTATTGGATATGTCCCTGTCCGTTTGTAGGAGGTCACACACAGGCTGTCGTGTTGTCGGAGTTGGTGGCAGCGCCGGCTTCTAGTGAAGCTCAGCGTATGGGGGGGTTCGGTTTGAAAAGTAATGATAGAGGTGATAGGGGTCTTTGGGGGTGGTAAGTCTGGGAGGCCGGAATGGACGGGAGTCAGTCCTCAAATTCTCCAGTCAGTACTTCTGGACATGAGGTCTGTGCTCATGTGGAATGTCAAATGCAACCAGCAAGAGTGCACTCAACCATTTGTGTAAGAGGAATGGAGAGAGCAGATATAAAAAGACAATGGTGAAAATAATGAAGGTAGTCTGAAACCCTTAACCTTTCTTATGAGTTGCGGACCTGTACGTGGCAGTATTTCAAATATCCACCAAAGGAGTCACATAAAAATAGAGTGAACTCTGTGTGAGGTAGAAGGAGTGGTTTCATGTAAGGGAAAGGGTACAACTTTACACAGAGGAAGTCAGAGGGATTTGTGATCTCAAATCAGAGAAAAAGGCTCCCCAGCACGGGCTGCCACAAAAAGGCAGTCGAGGCAGGGGTAGCCAGATTATACTATAGGTGTTTTAATGTTCGTTGAATTACGAAGAGGCAGAGGAAAAATGTAAAAAACGTAATCATGACACTGGTCCAGTGTCGGTGAGGTAATTGCGGGGAGCAGTCACGCAAAAGGTGTCAAGTCGCAATATTCTGACAAAGTTAAAATCAAGTGTGCGCAGACTGTGGAAGACAATTAGTAGGATAATCCGTGTCCCTCTGAGCAGCAGCACTACACGGGGTAGATGAAAGTCGGGACACTGAAGCAAATGCAAGATAGTACGAGTGGCAGTTATGACTCGGTGGGAATGTGCGCTCGCAGCTGCAGGAGCGCAGGCGCCTGTATGTTTTAAAACGCAATGTTTGAAGAGTAAAAACATTCGTCCAGGAGTTGTGTCGAAAAAATAGAGTAAGTCCCTCGAGAGGGAAGTGGGATTGGTAATAGTGAGAAGGGAACCACAATAGACTGCATAGGGGAAGGCAAACGGTACGCTTTGATAATGCACAGTAAGGGACACAAATAGTTTCGATTAGCACACCGGGGAACTGCCGGTGCTCGGGGCGCACAACCAATGGTGTTGTCGTAGGACAATCGTTCGATGAGGCGCCCATGGAGACCGTTTAGTATAAAGGTGGAAATGATGGGGATCCCCATCAACTCTGTGGTAATAGGACAATAGAGCAGGTGAAATTCCAGTGTGTGGTTAGGGAAGACAAAGCGCAGGAGATGCCCCTAGCCTCACAGGGCGCGCAGAATAAGCGGCAAGGTAGCCGGGAACACCCTTTAGCAAGCAGGGCGGGATTGTCGCCCCCAGACACTTGGGTAGAATATTGGAGCGATCCGCGACTGTGAGGCAGAAAGTATTGGTAACAGCAGGAAAGGCGCCTATACAATGGAGAAAGACCAATGTAGACAAAAAGGGGTTGAGCCACCAGCTAAAGGGCACAAACTTATCCTGGCGGCTATTTGGCCGCTCGAAGCGGAGTCCATGATAAACAAGGTGGATCTCTTAAGATAAGGCTGAATGAAGAGTTTAGAGAGCGGAATAAAGTACACGAAGAGTAAGGATATCAGTGAAATGGACCCATGTCGGGCCGTGTCAAGGTGGGGCTGCATGTTTCCAGCTCAGACTGCACCTCCCCATCAGGTCGTGTCTCATCGAGTGATTTTAGAGATATATTAGGTTGTGCTGACCTGGAGCAATGAGAGAAGTGGTGCGTGTAGTGGCGTATGTGTTTCCAGCCAGCTCGGTACAAGATATGATGATGATGATTATGGAGCGGGGCCGTTCTCACTGGGAGACTCATGAGCAAAGCAAAACTCTGGGCAATTGGGAGATTTGCGGTGGTACGAAGTTGAACCAATTCCCTGAGGGGGCTTGTTGCCCTGAATGAGGCGCAGAACGAGAGGTGCAAGGACGATCCTGGCCTAATGAAGAACCTGCTTGTGAGAGGGGCCGTGTGCTCTAGCCAAAGGAGTGTGCGCAGGTGCTGCGGGCATGTTGGAAAGGAGACAGAGAAAGAGAGAATCTCAAAAAGCTGGTCGGACAGATCAGGACAGAAATTGGCTGTGCAGCAGTCTCCTACGTGAAATACATAAAGATTTGATGAATTTGGGGGAAGTAGCAGCCTTTAAAAGATACCCCTAGGAGAGGATTCATAGAGGAACCTGGTCACCCTGCCATTCTCAGTGCGAACCTGTGCGTCGCCAAAGCTATGAACAGATGAATTGGCGAGGAGTACTCGCAGTTGAGGAGACTGAAGGATTTGGGCCGGGCATGAGAGGTGGGAAGTCCTGGTAGCAAACCTCAGGAAGCATAAGAGTTGGGAAGTCCTGGTAGCAAACCTCAGGAAGCATAAGATTTGGGAAGTCCTGGTAGCAAACCTCAGGGAGCTTAAAACCTTAAAAACAGATGGAGCGTAGGGATCAGCGGATCCTCGATTCAGTGAGAACCAGGTGAATTCAATGCAGGCTGAGTGAAAGACAAAGCTAAGACGACCTCAGATCCGGCGGTGAACATAAAGTGTGTAGGTTTGGGAGAAAATGATGAAGGGGCGTGACCATGGTGTGGGGAATGGGAAGCGGGGTGTAGGATAGGGCAGTACAATTGGCAAGAGGAGTCTGTACTAGATTCCACTGGGGAAGGTTTGGTAGTGTCTGGCAGTTACAGGTTGCATATTCAAAGCATCGGAGAGTGTAGCTTCAGCCAGGTAGACTGGCTGGCATCTTCACCCCGCACGGTTGCCAATACCCGCTTTAAGGACTGGAAATGGCAGTGTCTGTGGCAGCAGTAGCTCAACCCTCCCTAGCCGCAAACTTGAGGAGGGGGGACAAGTAGCAGGAGAAGATTGCTTTAAAATCAGCGTCCATAATGCTTTAGCGAAAGAAAAAAATCTGTGGACTTGGGAGAAAGGATAAAAATGGGTGCGTGAGAAGGGGCATTAAAATTTGGAGGGCATAGACGGAAGAAGGAGTAGGTGGGCCCCCCTCGTTCTTGGCACGTTGTGAACACGAGGGGAAAGGGATGGCCTAAACACCCATGCCGGCGGACAAAAAGATGAGTGAGCAGCCGCGAGGAAAAGAGATGGGCCAAGCACCCTGCTGTGTGCTGAGTAGCACGTCCTAGTTGGAGGCCTGTGACCAGCGGGGGAAAAAGAGAGAGAGACAAAAATAAGTGGGTTGGGGGATATTTGGGCAGTGGGACGGCCAAACACTGAACATACAAAACATTGTAAATGAAAACGCACAGTATGGCAATACGGCAATGCGCATGTTGTTGGTCGGGACGTTATAGTTAAAAGTAAAAGGTACAACCTGTCAGACAAGATGTGGTTAGAGGCATGATTCATATCGACATCCCAGTAACTGAAGAGGACCTGTTCATCGAGTAATCCCTTGGAGTAGGGCAATGACGCTTGAGAGACCCATCGGTGTAGTGGTGGCGCGGTAGTTGAGCTAATAGGGTGGCGGAACGTCTGCAGGCGAGCAGCCCCTTCTAGACTGTGCAATCCTGGCAAGAGTGAGCATTCGCGCCAAAAGCGAACGGGCACCGCCCCAACTGAGCGTTCGCGCCAAAAGTCAGCTGGCCCCGCCCAACCTGAGCCTTCGCGCCAAAAGCAAGAAAGCCCGCCAAGAACTGAGGTGACCCGCCCAGAGAAGGGTGACCCGCCAAAACTAGGGTGAGCACGGGACACCCCGGGATTTACCGTCTTAGGATTCCACAACCGTAGTGTTATTAAAATAAAAAGCTCAACCATCCCTTCCTGCGCCCCCTCCCTACATCCAGGTATTCCTTTCCAAGTATAAGAGTAATTAAAAGTGATAGTGGGGGGACAAGCGGTATTTAATCCTAAAAATCAAGACGAGACTATGGAGAAAAATCCCAGACCGTTAAGTTATCAATCCCAAACCGCTAAGTGTAGAGAACAACACTCACGTACTCCGACAGCAGTAAAACTGCTTTCGGCTGCTGGGCGGCTTCCCACGGTCCCACTCCGTCACTCAGGCTGTCGGCGCCGGTCCACTGTACACCGAGACCTGGGATGAAACATTTGCTGCGACACCTCCGTTCGCCACGTCCGTTAAAAATCACTGCACTCACTCACTCACTCCCTCTCTCACTGGGCCGGCCCCACACTGGTTTCCATCCACATACATGCCAACCCACGCATACTGTCGGTGTGTCCGTACTCTCGTCTCAGTCTGTCGCAGTCCCTTGTCTCCAGTTTTAGTGACATGTTTCGAGGCATTACATCCTCGCAGAAACTGACAATCTGTGTGAAACCGTAGCCTAATACCGGTTTCTATAATCCCGAATAAAGTCGGCCGTACAAAAACTGGGGCTGTGGTGGAGGTATAGTGGCCCCCTTGCCACTGCGGGTTGAATGTGACTAACAGTTTCGTCTTCCACCCCAGGGATTTATCGGCGGTCGGTGGTGCCCAATCAGTAGGGGTTTCCCTAGGGCTATTGTTTGCTGCACTGAATATTGCGGCGAGAGTAGGAGACTGTTTAAAATCTTGGTCATTAGCGCCGTATCTGTGAAGGTCTCTTTTAGTCTCGTCAATATCAGGTCTTTTTGGGCAGGCGCTTGGTTAAACTCTTGATCCAGTGCTGTCTTGTGCACTGCTACACTGTCCAGTAATAAATGGGCATACCAAGTTACGTCTGTGCCAACCGTGAGGTGCCACCAGGGCACTCCGGGGCGTAATGGTCGAAATTGGGTCATTTTTGGTGGTCCAAAGTTCAAGTCCCCCATGACGGATCTCACCTGGTGGGTACCGCTTTAAAAACAGTGCGTTTTTCAAAAGCCTGACCTTCGCGTGGCAGATCTCTGCTCTTAACAACCGGTCTAAGGCAGATGCCTGTGCAGGTAAACCCTATCCAGGAGATGAGATCCGCCCTCTGTCCCCTTAGGATGCTAGCAGCGAGTGTGTCTATCGATAGTTGTCAGAGTTAAAGTGCTTATTAAAAAGAGGAAGGATCCAATCAGTCAAGTGTGGTCAGCGCTGTATTAATTAATTTCAAAAGGCGTCCAGGCTCCGTAAGCCACGCTGTACCTTAACTCAGAAAGCTGCGTCCAGGATCCGAAATCCACGCATTAACTTAACTCAAAAACCGCGTCCAGGATCCGAAATCCACGCGTAAAACTCAACTCAAAAAACTGCGTCCAGGATCCGAAATCCACGCATTAACTTAACTCAAAAAACCGCGTCCAGGATCCGAAATCCACGCGTAAAACTCAACTCAAAAAACTGCGTCCAGGATCCGAAATCCACGCATTAACTTAACTCAAAAACCGCGTCCAGGATCCGAAATCCACACGTAAAACTCAACTCAAAAAACTGCGTCCAGGATCCGAAATCCACGCATTAACTTAACTCAAAAACCGCGTCCAGGATCTGAAATCCACGCGTAAAACTCAACTCAAAAAACTGCGTCCAGGATCCGAAATCCACGCATTAACTTAACTCAAAAACCGCGTCCAGGATCTGAAATCCACGCGTAAAACTCAACTCAAAAACTGCGTCCAGGATCCGAAATCCACGCATTAACTTAACTCAGAAACCGCGTCCAGGATCCGAAATCCACGCGTAAAACTCAACTCAAAAAACTGCGTCCAGGATCCGAAATCCACGCATTAACTTAACTCAAAAACCGCGTCCAGGATCCGAAATCCACGCGTAAAACTCAACTCAAAAAACTGCGTCCAGGATCCGAAATCCACGCATTAACTTAAGGCTAGCCATGGATCAATTAGTCACTTCAGTACCGCAAAAACAGGCAGGTATTAGTGAAGAAGTGAGAAAATAGCTTACCAGTATGGACTCTGCAACATTGCTGCCAAACTGATTTAAAAGTACTGTTTGTGTTGGTGAGGATCAGGGAGCAGACAAAGACTGACTAACTAAAAAATTTACCTACTGGAAGTCTTTGCTTTAACAGGCGCTTCCTCACCTTTTAAAAGTTCGGCCGAAAGTTTGTCTGCCCTCCGGTCCACCAACGTGGCCAACTTGCGGTCGTCTCTTTCCCTTCCAACGTTCAGGCTCACCATCTGTTGGGACAGACCCGTAGGGTCTCGTCTCCACGTGTTCTTTGGAAGGAGAGATCACACCGGCTAGAGTTTGGAGCAAAAACACCGTTTATTACAGAATCAAGACTGGCAAACTATACAACGAATTCAAAGGCATGCAATTCGTTGGAGAAGGCGTTCTGTCTTCCTCTACGGACCTGGAGCAGTTATACTTCGCGCTTCCTCCAGTTCCCGGTCAGGTTCCCCTCATTCGGATCTCTCATTGGTCGGTTCACCTGTCTGTGAAGGGATTAGTGTCTCTATTGGCTGCCCCGAGATACCTGTCCAGCTCCTGCTGTGCTGAACAATGGGTAGACATCCTGGGTTCAGCAGTTTCCGATCTTGTAATTTAAAAGTTTATTGTTTGGAAGGGTTTCCTCATTGCTATGCGTCTGGCTGTCTGGGCGTTCACAATAGTTCTCCATAGTTGAATATACAGGTTGAATATATATCATTTAACACAGGACCCGAATGAGTTTGACGTCAGCGGAGGCATTAGCAAGTACTTTATCAATCAAGTGCGATTTACACTATCCGATAGTTACCGGTTTCCTTTATTAACAATGAGATTGTAACAGGATGATCTGAAACTGACGGACATGTTCTAATCCCCAAGGAATGTGGCCTGCAGTGGCTGGGTTTACTTTACATGGCTGTGTTTTAGCTGGTACCTGACAGTGTCTGCTTTAATAATGGTGCTCCCCTCCCTAGCCCCAATGTAGGTACCCCGATAGCAGATTATCCCCAACACCTTGACAGTCCAAACTGCATGGCAGATAGTAATTTGTGTTCTCCAGAAATCAAGGGGCTCATCAGAAAGTAAGTTTGAGACAATATGTGAGTCGGTTTTGCATTGTTCAGATACAAGGAATCGAAAGGCAATGTTTGGTGAGCTGCCATTTCGGGATTCCTCATGAAAATATCAGACAGCAGTGCAGTGAGCACCACTGCAGACTATACCAGTCACATCACTGCCCTCTCATATTTGCATTATTCCTTGGGCTTCACAGTTTCCTTCAAAAAATATTGTGTTGGGACATGAAGACACTTCAGTGGGAAATTGCTCAGGTTTCAGTATTGAAGTTTGAAATCATTTATCTGTGATGTTTTCTAAACTCTGACATAAATACATTCAAGGAATGAATTTCCTATTTTTCTCTATGACCCTTCTCACTCGTGACAGTGTGCTTCAAATCTATTTCAAAGTCAAAAATCGCCATCCTTTGGAGCCATGTGTCTGGAGTGACTTCTGTTTAATCTATCGTTTTTCTTCAAGGTTAAAGTACTGAATCTCGGTTTCCAGAATCCTCTGACAGTTGACAGACATTGCGGATGCAAATGCTTGTTTAAAATATCTTTCTTCATGACTAATGAAGAAACTGTGATATTCTAAGCTGTCAACAAACGTGAAAACCAATATCTTCCGGAATAGTTGCCGTCATCAGAAAGTTACTTTGCTCCAATGCGCATATAAATTATCCTGTATTGGAAGATTTTTTTAAAGTATGACATTGCAGAAATAAATGTGTGAATCTCGCTGCCTTGAACTGAGAGCTGGAGCCAGTGCTGCTGTGATTGTTGGCAGCACAAAGCATGGGCATGGTGCTGATGGTGGCTCATCAAGGCTGACAGTGAAATCAGATTGATGACAGAATAGCAACCTGTTCGTGCTGCCATTTGTGATCTCTATTGCTGAGCCTAAAAATACCTTGCTGGCATGAGATCTGTTGTGGATGTTGAAGAGTTCTGGCAATCCTAGTCACAAGATACACAGACACCAGAGACCCTCAGTTGGCTGCTCAGTGGGTGGTCAAGCCAGCTAGCTTGCCCAACCTCTGACAATATAACGGAACAACAGGGCAGGACGTCAGGCTTTACACCTGGGCTCCTCTCAACTTTACAAATCATCTCATGTCCCAGGCTACAGCTATCTGACTGGGAAAATCCAGCCCTGTATGTAGATACTGTATCCAGAGTTCAGAAATTGCAAGTGACTACGCAGCAAGTGTCAAGTATTGAGGAAATGGGTTTGTCACATTCTTTTCTCTTTCTTTGTGTGTTTCCACGCTCCAGCCTCACTCTCTTTTCCTGCAACTACCACTGAAGGGTTTGGGAAATAAATCACCATCTACAGGAAACAGATATCTTATGTGTGAATACTTTTCATTAATTAACTGTTAATGGCTCAAAATACAGACACTATTTCTTTCAAGTTCATAACAATGTTTTTATTATGGATGTGGATATTTGCTTAAAATAACTTAATAGCACTTTATGACCATTTACAGCTCTGAAAACATTGACAATCGAAACGGTGACAGAAATGGGGATGTGGGTTTTCTGGAAACTAAGGTGGTCATCAAAAAGTAAATTGGATACAATATGCGACCTCATTCAGAGTTAAGAATGTGAAAAGCAATTGCTGTTGAACAGCAGTTACTGTAAGATAATGTAAAGATTACTCATGAAGGCTTCACGCAGCAATGCATTGAACACCATTCCAGACCATATCAATCACATTCTAATATTTGCTCTATTCTTAATGTTTGAGAATTTTCTTGCAAAGAATGAGTGTTAGGAAAGCCTACGGTATGATGGCTCATTGGTTAACACTGCTGCCTCACAGCACCAGGAACCCGGATTCACTGCTACCTTCGGGCAACTGTCAGTATGGTGTTTGCACATTCTCCCCATTTCCATGTGGGTTTCCTCCAGGTGCTCCGGTTTCCTCCCATAGAGCAAAATATGTGTAGGTTAGAGGGACTGGCCATGTTAAATTGCCCACAGTGTGTAGGTAGGTGCAAGCTAGGTGGATTAGCAATGGTAAAAGCAGGGTTATAGAGTAGGGAGTTTGTTTGGGTGGGCTGCTCTTCAGACAGTTCAGTGTGGATGCAATGGGCCGAATGGCTGAATGCAATGGCACGACAGGATTTCCTCAAAAATACACTGAAATAAAAAATTGAAATACCAAATCTTTTGGTATTGAAGCTTGGAGTTATCTCTCTTTGATTTTTCTAGACTCTGAATATGAATATATTCAAGAAATAAGTTTCCCTTCACCCCCTTTTGCCTTCATCCCCGGCTACAGTGTCCTTCAAACCTATGAAAGGTTTTGAAGTAAATGCTACTATCTAATGCCCTACATCTGGAATGTGACCACTTGAACAAAAGCAGTTGACCAGGAACTGAAGAATCTTCAGCCAATCAAACAGCTGAGAGACCATAAGATTGTAGAAGAGGAATTAAGCCATTCAGCCCTTAGGACCTCCTCTCAATTCTCAAAGATGGCCCCTTCACTCTGAAGCTGTGCCCTTTGGTCCTATTGTCTCCTACTAGAGGGAACATCTTTGCCATGTTCACTCTATCCCAGCCTGTCAGTATTCTGTAAGTTTCAATCAGATTTTCCATTTGTCCTTCTAAATTCAATTGAGTACAGACCCATAGTCCTCAACCGCTCCTCATTGGAATCCCAAATGTAGATAACTTGAATGCTAATTTAGACTACATGACTTAACTTTCATGAAAAATTAAATATGTAGAAATACTGACAGTCCAAACTGGACTTGGAAATCATAGTACTTCAGGAAGAATTGAAGTAATTAAAAAGTCTGCACCGACCAGACATCCGACCTCAAGTCACTTGCCAACATTTGGTCCATATCCCTCTAAAATCTTCCTATTCATGTTCCCATCCCGATGCCTTTTAAATATTGCACTTGTAGCTGTCTCCACCACCACCTGTGACAGCTTGTTCCATGCACATACCACCCACTGCATGGAAACATTACCCCTCTGGTCCTTTTTAAATCTTTCTCCTCTCAATTGAAACCTGCGCCACATAGTTTTTGACTCTCCTATCTTGGGAAAAGGACCATTCACTCTATCCATGCCCCTCATCATTTTATAAACCTCACTAAGGTCATCCTCTCAACTTCCAACATTCCAAGGGAAAACATGTTCAGCTTCTTCTAACTCAAGCCTCACAATCTCCTTGTATGGAGATACCGGTGTTGGACTGGGGTGTACAAAGTTTACAAAATCGCACAACACCAGGTTATTGTCCAACAGGTTTGATTTGAAGCACTATAACCTGCTGTTGTGTGATTTTTTTAACTTTGAACATCCTTGTAAATTTTGTATTTCAAATAAAATCAATCACTGGACAACAATTATGTTGAAATTTCCTTCGATGTGCAGCAATCAATATTCTCGGCTGTAGTTAGCACGTTACAGAATTGTTGTCAACCTCCAAACTGTGTGTGTTTCCGAGAGGTTGGATTTTTTTTTTAAACAAGTGATTGCAGTAACAATTTTGTGAATTCTGGTGAAGTCCTGCTGCTTGGACTGAGAGCGGGAGCCCATCCTGCTGTGATAGGTGTGACCACCAGGGGTGGCTTAGTACTGACTATGGTTAATCAAGAAGCTGCTGCCAGGTCACAATCCCATTAATGATATGGTCAGATCCTAAGAGCTGCCAGTGATATTAGAATGATGAGAGAGCAGTAACCTTTTCTTTTCCACCATTAGTGGATGCTATTGCTCAGCTGATACCAATTGAAAATTCATCGCAGTGTATACATACAGTACCCAAAGCTCTTCGCTGGAGAAATTGTAAAATTGGTTGCCCTTCTCCTTTGAAGAAATTGATTTGTTGCTTCCTTTTCACCCTGTCATTGTTTCCAAACTCCAGCTTCACTGTCGGTTTTGCAAACGGTCCATTGTAATAAATCGCTGTCTACTGGAGTCATGTCTTAAGTGTGACCTGTTGTTTTACAAAATTAACTGTCAGTGGCTTGAAATAATTAGTCTTTGATTTTATTATAGATATAGATGTTTTCAGTTTTATGTTCTATGATGCAACAAATGAACCCAGGCTTCTTCCGCAGGTCATGCTTCCACTGTGTGTTTCAGCTTCAATTCACTGTTTCCTTTAGCTGAAGTAACGACCTTTTTTTCTAAAAGGAACAACATTTTCTTGCACCCACTACCTCTGAAACTCCTTTGTATTCTATACAAATGTTTCTCTTTTTTTTGTCCAATGTAACTTTTTTGCCTCACACAGACTATATTTGTCCTGCCTTTGCCAGCCATGGCTCCAGCTGTTTAGACTCTCAACTCTGAAGTACACACTGTTTCTCTTAAGAACTCTTTTAAAATCTTTACCTTTTATCAAGTTTTTGGTAATTGCAATGAATTGCAATCTTTTTGACATTCCCAAGGATTAGTTACTTCATTTCAAAATGTCTAACTTTCACGAGTTAATATCATTTCGGCGACTTAACTAAAGTGGCCAATTGTGTTTTTGAATCAATACTGAAGAGTATGACTTCTGCTAATTGACCTGAAAGCAGACGAACTAAAAAACATCTCTCCGGTGTAAACTATTTCTAAGATGAAGCAGTATATCTTTTCGCAAACAGCATGAGGCTGTCAGTGCACTAATATGGCCGAGCACCTCCCATACTAAATACTAATAGGAATAGAACTGGTTAGTCTCAGTAGATTCTCAATGTACTGTAATATTTCATACAATATATTTCTGTTCCTTTATGATAGATTACGGACCACTTTAAATGTGCAGCCATCTGTTCCAGTTGAATGCGGTAAGCAGCATAGGTCTGGAGAGAAGGAAATTCCAAGTAAAAAACTAGAACAGCATTTTCAGCGTAAATTGTTCCACGTAAGTTGGATGCTAATTACACAAATCTTTTTGGAGACTTTGTAAAGTTGAAGGTTCCTCCTGTGTATCCCATCATAGACTGAGCTCCAGCTATGGTCTATCTCCTCATTCCCACCAAGACTGATGTTTGATGACTGGCATTGACTCCTGGTCCACTGATGGACTTAGAGTTATTTTACAAAAAAAAACCTTGTGTTCACATCCCTTCATGTTCTTGCCATCCCTCTGTCTGGAATTACTTGAGGTCCCAAACTTTTCCTGGAGCATTTTTTTTCTTTTGTTCTGCCAAGTCCAGTTTGCTGTACATCTCTCGATTCCTACATCAGCCCCACCACCAGTAGTGGTACTTCCTGCAGATAGATAATTCCCCCAGACATCACCGTCTCTGATGTTTTAGGAAACTGATGAAAAATCACTCTGGCCAAACTTTTGGTTACCTGCCTGAATATCCCATCCTTTTAATGTCAGTCTGTGTCTGGTTAACTGCTGTGAAATGTCATGGGGACTTATTCTATTCCAAAGCTGCTTTTCCATTTTGTGATCACTTCTCTGTATAGCTGCTATCATCTTGTTTTTAAAAAAAACATTGCTTTGTGTGTGAAATAAAGCATGTGGCCTCTTCATATTAACCAGGCAGCGAACAGAAGTGAGTTTCAAGCTAACTATATTGGAGAATCTCATTGGGATCCTCAACGAGGCCCAACTTTGCCATGTTACTGAGATGTTCAAGGTTTGGCAATGCAACTGCCAGAATTCAGACAAAAAAATCATCTTTATCCTTGCGTTTTGTTTGCTTGATTTGTTCTGTTTGACTTGTACAATGCTGAGGGTTTGTGAAGACTTGTTTTTGAAACTCACTTTCTCCTTCTTGGTGGAGAAAACAAAATCTAAACACCAAGACTTTCTGCTGGTTAATACATGTCCTCAGATGAATGGAGTTGAGAAGTACGGAGAGAGAAACAAAACAATGAAATGAGTGTACAGATACAGAAACAGTACACTGAACTGAGAGGACAGATAAAGAAACAACACACTGAACTGAGAGTACAGACAAGGAAATAACACAATGAACTGAGTGTACAGATATAGAAACAACACACTCAACTGATAGTAAAGATAGAGAAACAACACACTGACCTGAGATTACAGATGGAGAAACAACACACTGAATGGACAGGAAAGATAGAGAAAGAGCACTCCGAACTGAGACAGAGAAAAACACACTGAATGGATAATACAGGTGGACAAACAGCACACTGAACTGAGAGTACAGATAGAGAATTAACACAACAAACTGACTGTACAGCCAAGGAAAAGGCACACTGAACAAAGAGTACAGAAGAAGAAATATCACATGGACTGAGTGTAGAGACACAGAAACAGCACAATGAATTGAGAGTACAGAGAGATAAACAGCACACTGAAATGAGAGTACAGACAGAAAGAGCACAATGAACTGAGTGTACAGACACAGAAAGAGCATACTGAACAGAGAGCATAGATAATGATACAACACACTGAACTGAGAGTACAAATAGAGAAATGACACACTGTTCGGACGGAACAGATAGAGAAATAGCACACTGAACCGAGAGTACAGATAGAGAAACGACACATAGAACTGAGAGTACAGATAGAGAAATAACAAATTGAATGGACAGCACACACAGAGAAACAGCACACTGAACTGAGAGTACAGATAGAGAAATAACAGATAGATCGGACAGTACAGATAGAGAAACAGCACACTGAATTGAGTACAGAGAACGAAACAACACATTGACCTGAGATTACAGGCAGAGAAATGACACACTGAAAGGACAGTACAGGTGGAGGAACAGTACACTGAGCTGAGAGAACAGATGATGAAACAACACTCTGAAGTGAGATTACACAGAGAGAAATAACACACTGAAAGAACAGTACAGATAGACTAACAGCACACAGAACTGTGAGTACAGACAGAGAAACAGCACAATGAAAGGGTAGGATAGAGAAACAAACAGCACACTGAACTGAGAGTACGGATAGACAAAGAACGTAGTGAACTGAGTGTACAGATACAAAAACAGCACACTGAAAGGGTAGTATAGATAAAGAAACAGCACACTGAATGGAGAGTGCAGATATAGTAATAACACACTGAATGTACAGTACAGATAGAGAAACAGCACACTGAACTGAGAGAACAGGTAGAGAAATAATGTACTCATCGGACAGCACAGATAGAGAAACAGCACTCTGAACTGAGAAAACAGATAGAGCAATAAGACAATGAACTGAGTGTACAGACACAGAAAGGACATACTGAACAGAGAGCAGAGAAAGAGAAATACGACATGGACTGAGTGTACAGACGCAGAAACAGCACCCTGAATGGAGAGTACAGATAGAGAAATAACCAATTTGAGTGGACAGTACAAAAAGAGAAACCGCACACTGAACTGAGAGTACCGATACAGAAACAGCACACTGCAATGAGAGTACAGACAGAGGAATAACACATGAATGGACAGTACAGATAGGAAAACAACACATTGAACTGAGAGTTCAGATAGAGAAAAAGCACACTGATCTGACAAATAACACAATGAAATGAGGGTATAGATACAGAAACAGCACACTGAACAGAGAGTATAGATACAGAAACAGCACACTAAGTGAGAGTACGGATAGAGATATAATAGATTGAAAGGACAGTACAGATAGAGAAAAAAGCACACTGAACTGAGAGTACAGATAGAGAGAGAAAGCAATGAACTGAGTGCACAGATTCAAAAACAGCATTCTGAAAGGGTAGCATAGATAAAGAAACAGCACACTGAATTGAGAGTACAGACAGAGAAATAACACACTGAATGGACAGGACAGATAGAGAAACAGCACACTGAACTGAGAGTACAGATAGAGAATTCACACAATGAACTGACTGTATGGACCAGGAAAGAGCACACTGAACAGAGAGTACAGAAAGCGAAATATCACATGGGCTGAGTGTACAGATACAGCACAATAAAATGAGAGTACAGATGGAGAAATAACACACTGAATGGACAGTAAAGGTAGGGAAACAGCATACTGAACTGAGAGTACAGATAGAGAATTCACACACTGAGAGAAAAGATGGAGCAATAAGACAATGAACTGAGTGCACAGACACAGAAAGGGCATACTGAACAGAGAGTAGAGAAAGAGAAATATGACATTGGCTGTGAGAGTGAGATCTGGCTTAATAAGAATTATTAAGATGTGCATGGCATTATAATCTTTAAACGTGAGCATTATCATATTGAATAAGCTAAACTTTTTGCTGCTTTAAAACCCAGATTTCTGATGCTATTAAGCTCTCTTTGTATAACCATTTCTGTACTTAAAATATTGTCAGCATTGAACCCTCAGAATGGGGAAGTGTTAACAGTTAATAAGAAACAAGCTACTTGGTGCAAGGGTCGGCTTTGTGTTAACAGAATGGAGAAACAAATCCAGACATCTGCTGATGTATTGTGAAACCACAGGACAAGAATAAAATGCGAGATGTCTGTTGACCTGCTTTGAACCTGCTGCAGAACCACAGAGCAGAAGAACGACCCTGTGTTTTTCTATGTGGTCAGAATTTGAGACAATGAGAGCATACGGAAAATTACTGCTAGTTTAGAATGTGAACCCCGTGACTCTTTGGAGTCAAAGAGGGGAGGGACTTGTGCTGTATATAATGAGAGACCTTGTAATGCTCAGTACGCTCTTCTTTTGGAGGGCGTCCAATTCTGCAGAATTTGTTAATAAAATCTTTGTTCTCTTGAATTTGTCCAGAGCGATTATTTAGAAGTGAATTTTCATTTCTAACAACTTGGGGGCTCGTCCGGCTCCACACTCCGGCTGCAGTGGGCTCGAGGAAGGAAATCGGAGACGGTGCACCCTACCGAGTTCGGTAGTCCCCGATTCCTTACTCGCCGTCCCGCTTCGCAGCTTGAGCGAGTGGTATCCGGGAGGCTCAGGAGAACAAAGAGGGAGGAGACTGGCCAGTCATAAAGGGAAAAACGGGCAGGGGATCGAGTAATTTTGGTGCACTGAAGCCAGGTAGGCACAGATTTCTTCTGTTGCGTTCGGACAGGTTTGGTCTCTGATTGATGCGCGAAACTCAAGGACACCTTGTCTTGTCAGGTGTTGTTTATGTACCGGAGTCTCTGCGCTCAATTGGTTACCAGGGTTTGGTCTCTGCTTGATGCACAGGACTCAAGGACACCTTGTCTTGTCAGGTGTTGTTTACGTACCGGAGTCTCTGCGCTCAATCAGTTACCAGGGTTTGGTCTCTGACTGATGTGAAACTCAAGGACACCTTGCCTTGTTTGGTGTTGTTTACGTACCGGAGACTCTGCGTTCAGTCAGTTACCAAGGGTTGATTACCTGTTGCAGCTACCTGGTCGATCATAAGGAAATCCGGTGAGTGTGGGATATTCTTGTTTCTCGCACGGGCGGTTTATTTGCTTGTACTTATCTTCGGTATGGGAAACGGGGGCACAAGAGTGCCTGAACCGTTGCCTGATGAAGAATACAAGGGGGTGCCGGATGATAGCCCGTTAGGACGAATGTTACGTAACTGGGGTCATGGAAAAAGAAAGGGGAAGTCTAGACGAAAAATGGTTAAATTTTGCGAAAAATGGTCACAACAACCTATTCAAGGGGGTTCTGTTTGGTGGCCCAAATTTGGATCGGACGAGGATTGGGTTTGTCAAATTTTAAATGATCATTTAAAGAATAAATATAATCCAAGACCAAAACAGAGAGAGAGAGAGAGACATGAGGAGAAAAGGGGATAAAGAAGTAGTGAGACTGTCCCCGCACGGGAGTTCCCGGTTGGGGAACGGACCACAGGATTTGTTGTAGCCTCATTAAACTTAAATGATATAAGACAACTGAAGTTTTTTTTTACCAGCAGTTTGTAGTAAGACCGACAGAGAGAGAGAGAGAGAACTGCTTGCAAAACATTTAACTCTCTGTGATTCGGGTTGAATGCACATTTGTTTGTTGGTGATTGAATGAGGAAGTTTTATTCACTGGAACTTGAGTTCCAGGATTGTTTTAAATGTGATTTTTATGAAAACTTAACATGATTTATTTTCACTATGTGAAGGACAGTTGTAGTTAGGACTTCCATAGTTATTATCTGAGACCTTGGATTCGGCTATTAGAATTTTTTTTTAAACTTGAAATGACAAATTATTGTAAGACAGTTATGATTATTTTATGACCTAAAGTATTGTAATTGAGAAATAGTTAGGAGTACACAAGAAAACTACTTTTGGATCTAAATTAGGATACTAAATTTGGGTGATTACAGTGGGTTTTAAAATTTGGGAACTGTATGTATTTTATATTTTAAATATTAAATACTAAATAAATGGATATAAATATATAAATATGTTTACAGTTTAGGAACAGGCTTTAAAGTTAGTCAAGCATGAATTATTAAAATTGGTGTTTGAGGATATGAGAAGTTTGGAACATTACAATATTTCTTAAAAAGTGCCGATAGGGGACAAGGAAATTGGGTTTGTGTGTGACCCCCTCAGCAGTGGGGAGGTCGGAACATTTAAAAGGAAATGACGGTCCTGGATGAGAATCCGATAGGATTGTCAGAACAAATTAATTAATGTTTGAGGCCCAGTCTGAGGGCTGGGCTGAGAAAATGTCTATTTTTGAATATACTATTTACTGGGGGAGAAAGGAGACTTATATGGGGATACTGAATAGGGAAAGTGTTAATTGAGATTTTTTTTAAAAAAAACTAGTAACAGCGCCGGTATTAAGCTTGCCGGACAATTTGGCATGGGAGGGGGATGGTTAGGGGTGAGGACAAATATCCCCTTCAGAACCCTAACTGAGACAACCGTAATATAGAAAAGTGAAATAATATACTAGACATGCAAAATTTGATAATCCGAGGGATACAAACTTGCATCCCCAAACAGCGAAAGTTAGCCAAGGTTTTCGACCTGAGGCAGGGAAAGGACGAGTCTCCCTGTCCATTCTTAAACAGATTAAGGGAGCGGTAGAAATGAGTACAAAGGCATGGCCTGATATCCAGAAGAAGTTACAGAAGATAGAGGACGGGAGCGGTAGAAATGAGTCGGAGTTGTTACAGGAGGTTCAGAAGGTATTTGTATAGAGAGGCATAATGGCGGAGGAACAGAAGGCTAAGATACTGGTAGCAGTAGTATGGGAGGATTGTATGAAAGACAAAAGGAGTTGGATAAATACGGTGTTTATCTAAACCTGAATATTTATGTCTGTGTGGGCCGCCCCCCCTCTGTAGGAATTTTGTGTTGGTGAAGATTTATGTGTGTCTTTGTGTGTGCAATTTTGATTGTAAAAAAAAATAGTCTCTGTGGATGTGAGAATTTGTGTTTGTGTATGGATTTTTTATATAAAAAAAGGGCTTCTCAGCTAACAAGCAGTTTAACACTTTGTGGTCTGGCTTGAATTCATCTGTTTGTTAGTGCATGAATGTTTGAGTGTTTGTCACCTAGAGCGTGAGTCATGAGATATGTGGCTTCGCTGTTTCTCGTTTACTCCACCAGGGATTCCTGACTCAGACCCCTCCACTCGATATCCACCTCCACAAAGTGGAACCGGGAGACTGGGTTTTGATAAAATCCTGGAAACCGAAGAAACTCCAATCACTCTGGGAGGGACCGTTTCAGGTGTTACTCACCACCGAAGTTGCCATACGAACAAAAGAAAAAGGGTGGACTCACGCCGCCAGACTAAAAGGCCAGGTGTCGCCGCCCAAAGAGGACTCTTGGTCATGTGAGGCCGGTGATGGACCGTTGGTGGTGAAGTTAAAGAGACAACCAAAATGAACTCTATTATGACTGTTCTAGCATTTTCTGTTATATTGTTTGTTCTTGCTCTGATAAGGGGCGTGTTTGGTAACTGTGATAAATGCCGCTCTAGGGTTCGGGTGTGGGACACTGAGTTAGACTTACGCGGATCTTTTATATCCCACTCCTCTTATGCAAATAATACTCGCTGTTATGACATATACTCACGCCAAAAGTGCTGGGAAAAAGGAAAACTATACTATCAAGTAAAAAAAAACAGGGGATATCTCGGTCTGTCTAGGGCTAGGGCCTATCATTGCCCCTTTATGAATTACGAATGGTTGTGTATGTCAGCAGACAGTTTACAGGGACATGCTGCATTACTGGAAACAGACAAAAGTAGAACTAAAAGGGAATGTGCCAAACGCGGGGCTATAATTCAACTGGGAGATCCTAATTTCTTCTCCCTTTGCCATGATGAGGGGTCCCGGGAGGAATGTTGGAAGGATGGGAAATTGTTTTATCAAAGGTTAAACAAGGGTTATGTTGGTTGGCCTGAGGGGAGAGTCCGTGAGTGTATTTGGGAAGAACATGAATGGGTCTGCATAAAAAAAAGACAGCTGGGATATGGCTAACAGGCCGTGCGACAAATGCCGCCAAATTGTGAAATGGGGAAACCATGTCTTTCCGGGGCCTTTTGTGATTCACACTAAAATAAGTGATGCCTGTTACAACCGGGAGAAAATGATACCATGTTGGGAGGATGGGGAACATTACTACCAGGTATTCAGCCTGGGATATTACACGAGTGGAAATATAGACTGTCCACTTATGGAATAATGGCTCTGTATCAGTTTTACTGGATCGGCAGCGGACCACTTTGACCGGGTTAGGGAAATATATCCCGGGTTAGAGAAATCTATTCCAAATTACGATGCCAGAATAGCCGCCTCTGCCAAGGTTTCCTCCCTCTATGAGGACATTGAGAGTCGGCTTACTCTTCCTTATGTTGCGAAAAAAATCTCTTTATTGACTTCACGTCTCAAATTGCCAAAATTTTAAATGTGACGAGCTGTTGGGTTTGTGGGGGTCCGCATATGACCGAGCAGTGGCCATGGACGGGGGAGAGTTTGGATGTTCAGGAAATCCTTGAATACAATTGGACTTACTCCACGAACAGAATTTATCAAGTCTGGAAATTGCAGAATACCCCGGCGGGCCACTTCTGCGTTGGGAAACAAGGGTCCCGCCCAGTTGGTGACAGCCCCTGTCAGCGGGTCTTGAATCTCACCACAGACACTTGGTGGCCCCGACCCTTGGTTGGTTTCTCACCAAACAACCCCTTGGGTTGTCTCTCACCCAACAAGGGGATCTTAACTGTAGGCGGTTGCATCCCACCTCTGATTCCTGGAATTGCAGTGGTTCTGGCCCTTATGCGGGAATGCCGGGAATTAGAGAGGCATGGGACGGTGTTGCCAGGGACAGTGGAGGGGGTCCGGCTCCTGATGGTTTATTTTGGATTTGTGGGGATCTGGCGTATTCCAGGTTACCACAGGAATGGGGTGGCTTATGCTTCCTTGGTATAGTCAGACCGGAGTTCTTTCTCCTCCCCCGTGATCAAGGGGCTGACCTGGGGTTAAGTGGAGGCCCGGAAGACTGGCACGGAAGCGTAGGAGTGCTAGTCAGTGGAATGTCCACAAGTGGGGCGCAGATTGGCCACCGTCCCGTATTATTGAGTATTAAGGGCCGGCAAGTTGGGCTCAGGATGGCTCTTGGGGTTACAGAACTCCAATTTATATGCTTAATCGTATCATTCGCTTGCAGGCGGTGATGGAAATAATCACCAACAAAACCACCTTCGCATTGGAATTACTGGCTAGATAGCAGTCTCAAATGAGGGCTGCAATATATCAGAATCGTCTTGCTTTAGACTACCTGCTTGCCTCTGAAGGGGGTGTCTGCGGGAAGTTTAACACGACAAATTGCTGTCTGGAAATAGACGATAACTACGAGGCTGTCCTAAAAATCACCCGGGACATCCGTAAAATAGCCCATGTACCTGTCCAGACGTGGCGACCTATAGGGGACGCTAGTTGGTGGAACACGCTTTTTGGGGGTGGCTGGTGGCGCATGGCATTAATAATGATGGTGGGTATCGGGGCCCTGTTCCTCGTTATTCCCTGTCTGGTCCCCTGTGCTAGAGTGTTGATCCAACGCCACATCGCCCAGATGCAAGCCATTGCCATACCCCAACATGGTACTCATGAACTTAAAGTTCTGCTGTTGAAAAGACAGAAGGACTTCCTTGAGCCGTAATTCAGCCGATTCTGTTACGCATGCACATCTTAAAAAGAAAAAGGGTGGAATTGTGAGAGTGAGATCTGGCTTAATAAGAATTATTAAGATGTGCATGGCATTATAATCTTTAAACGTGAGCATTATCATATTGAATAAGCTAAACTTTTTGCTGCTTTAAAACCCAGATTTCTGATGCTATTAAGCTCTCTTTGTATAACCATTTCTGTACTTAAAATATTGTCAGCATTGAACCCTCAGAATGGGGAAGTGTTAACAGTTAATAAGAAACAAGCTACTTGGTGCAAGGGTCGGCTTTGTGTTAACAGAATGGAGAAACAAATCCAGACATCTGCTGATGTATTGTGAAACCACAGGACAAGAATAAAATGTGAGATGTCTGTTGACCTGCTTTGAACCTGCTGCAGAACCACAGAGCAGAAGAACGACCCTGTGTTTTTCTATGTGGTCAGAATTTGAGACAATGAGAGCATACGGAAAATTACTGCTAGTTTAGAATGTGAACCCCGTGACTCTTTGGAGTCAAAGAGGGGAGGGACTTGTGCTGTATATAATGAGAGACCTTGTAATGCTCAGTACGCTCTTCTTTTGGAGGGCGTCCAATTCTGCAGAATTTGTTAATAAAATCTTTGTTCTCTTGAATTTGTCCAGAGCGATTATTTAGAAGTGAATTTTCATTTCTAACATTGACTGAGTGTACAGACTCAGAAACAGCACCCTGAACAGACAGTACAGATAAAGATACAACTCGCTGAACTGAGAGTACAGATAGAGAAATGACACACTGTTTGGACAGTATGGATAGAGAAACAGCACACTGAACATACAGTACAGAAAGAGAGACAGCACACTGAACTAACAGTACAGTCAGGGAAATAACACATTATTCAGACAGGAGAGATAGAAAAACAGCACACTGAACTCAGAGTACAGACAGAGAAATACCACACTGAATCGACAGTACAGATAGACAAACAGCACAAAGAACAGAGAGTACAGATAGAGAAACAGCAGACTGAACTGTGTGTACAGATAGAGAAAGAACTCAATGGACTGAGAGTTCAGAAGGAGAAATATCACATGGACCAAGTGTATAGATACAGAAACAGCACACTGAACTGAGAGTACAGATAGAGAAACAGCGCACTAACGGAGAGTACAGATAGGAAAACAGCACACTGAAGTGAGAGTACGAATAGAGAAATAACACACTGATCAGACAGTACAAGTAGGGAAACAGCCCACTAAACTGAGAGTACAGTTTAAATAAATAGCACACTGAACTGAGTGTTCAGATAGAGAAAGAATCCAATGAACTGAGAGTACAGATACAAAAACAACATACTGAAAGGGGAGTATAAAAAAGAAACAGCACACTGAACTGAGAGTACGGACAGAGAATAAACACAAAGAACTGACTGTACAGACAAGGAAAGACCACACTGAACAGAGTACAGACGGAGAAATATCACATGGACTGAGTGCACAGATAGAGAAACAGCACACTGAAATGAGAGTACAAATAGAGAGTTAACACACTGAATGGACAGTAAGAGAGGGAAAAGCACATTGAACTGAGAGTACAGAGAGAGAAACAGCACAATGCATTGAGTTAAGAAAAAGAAACAACACACTGAACTGAGATTACAGACAGAAACATAACACACTGAATGGACAGTGCAGATAGACAAACAGCAGATTGAACTGAGAGTACAGATAGAGAAACAACACACTAAACGGAGAGCACAGATAGAGGAACAGCACACAGAAATGACAGTACAGGTAGAGAAAGAATACACCGAATGGACAGGACAGGTAGGGAAACAGCACAGTGAACTGGGAGTACAGATAGAGAATTAATACAATGAACTGACAGTACAAACAAGGAAAGAAGATACTGAACAGAGATTACAGAAGGAGAAATATCACCTGGACTAAGTGTACAGATGTAGAAACAGCACACCGAAATGAGAGTACAGATAGAGAAATAACACACTGAATAGACAGTGCAGAGAGAGAAACAGCACACTGAACAGAGAAGACTGATAGAGAATTCACACAATGAACTGAGAGTACAGACAAGGTAAGAGCACACTGATTAGAGAGTAGAGAAGGAGAAATATCACATAGACTGAGTGTACAGATAGAGAAACAGCACACTGATATAAGAGTACAGATAGCGAAACAGCACAATGACTTGATAGTACAGATAGAGAAATAACGCACGAAAGGACAGTACAGATAGGAAACCAGCGCACTGAACTGAGAGTACAGAGAGAGAAAGAGCACACTGAACTGAGAGTACAGATAGATTCAAAGTTTGTGAGAAGATTTGTAGCTTGGGTGCTCGTTGTTGTTATTCTGTTCGCCGAGCTGGGAATTTGTGTGGCAGACGTTTTGTCCCCTGTCTAGGTGACATCCTCAGTGCTTGGGAGCCTCCTGTGTAGCACTTATGTCATCTTTCCTCCGGCATTTATAGTGGTTTGTATCTGCCACTTCCGGTTGTCAGTTCCAGCTGTCCATTGCAATGGCTGGTATATTGGGTCCAGGTCGATGTGCTTATTGATTGAGTCTGTGGATGAGTGCCATGCCTGTAGGAATTCCCTGGCTGTTCTCTGTTTGGCTTGTCCTATAATAGTAGTGTTGTCCCAGTTGAACGCATGTTGCTTGTCATCTGCGTGTGTGGCTACGAGGGATAGCTGGTCGTGTCGTTTCGTGGCTAGTTGGTGTTCATGGATATGGATCGTTAGCTGTCTTCCTGTTTGTCCTATGGAGTGGTTTGTGCAGTCCTTGCATGGGATTTTGTGCACTACATTGGTTTTGCTCATGCTGGGCATCGGGTCCTTCGTTCTGGTAGGTTGCTTTCTGAGAGTGGCTGTTTGTTTGTGTGCTGTTATGAGACCTCGTGGTCGCAGTAGTCTGGCTGTCAGTTCGGAAATGCTTTTGATGTATGGTAGTGTGGCTAGTCCTTTGGGTTGCGGCATGTCCTCGTTCCATTGTCTTTCCCTTAGGCATCTGTTGATGAAATTGCGCAGGTATCCATTTTTGGTTGAATACATTGTACTTGTTCCTTTTTTGCAGTTCTGGTGTACTGCAGTGGATCCAGACACTATATACAATCAACACAGGATTTCTTATACAACATCAGAAATACACACATAGACAAGGAAGAAACCATGGTCGCATTCGATGGAACGGCACTGTTCACATCTATCGACATAACCCTAGCCAGAGAAACAATAGCCAACCTGCTGGACATACAGAACAGACAACAGGACGGGGAACCTATCAACAAAGACTGCATACTCAAACTACTGGACCTGTGATTCACAACAAACTTCACATTCAACAACCAAATACATGAACAAATCAAAGCCACCCCCATGGGCTCACCCATCTCTGGACTCATAGCAGAAGTGGTAATGCAAAGATTAGAACAAACAGTCTTACCGCAAATTCAACCCAAACTCTGAGTCAGATATGTGGATGACACCTTTGTAATCCTTAAAAACACAGAAATAGAGAACACACACCGGATCATCAACGCCACACTCACAGGAAACCGATTCACTAGAGAGGAACACCTATACCAATTCCCATTCCTAGACGTGATGGTACAGAGAACACCTAATGGAGAATTCACCACAAAGGTATACAGGAAAGCCACACACACAGACCAAGTCCTGAACTACGAAAGCAACCAATCCAACACACACAAAAGAAGTTGCATCAAGACACTATTCAAAAGGGCAACGACACATTGCAGTGCACCAGAACTACAAAAAGAGGAAAAAGAACACCTATACAATGTATTCAACCAAAAATGGATACCCGTGCAATTTCATCAACAGATGCCTAAGGGAAAGACAACGGAACGAGGACATGCCACAACCCAAAGGACTAGCCACACTACCATACATCAAGTGCATTCCCTAACTGACAGCCAGACTACTGTGACCACTAGGACTCATAACAGCACACAAACCAACAGCCACTCTCAGACAACAACTTACCAGAACGAAGGACCCGATACCCAGCATGAACAAAATTAATGTAGTGTACAAAATCCCATGCAAGGACTGCACAAAACACCACATTAGGACGAACAGGAAGACAGCTAACGATCCGTATCCATGAACACCAACTAGCCACGAAACGACACGACCAGCTATCCTTAGGAGCCACGCACGCAGATGATAAGCAACGTGAGTTCGACTGGGACAACACTACTATTATAGGACAAGCCAAACAGAGAACAGCCAGGGAATTCCTACAGGCATGGCACTCATTCACAGACTCAATCAATAAGCACATCGACCTGGACCCAATATACCAGCCATTGCAATGGACAGCTGGAACTGACAGCCGGAAGCGGCAGATACAAACCACTATAAATGCCGGAGAAAAGATCACAGAAGCGCTTCACAGGAGGTTCCCAAGCACTGAGGGTGTCACCTAGACGGGGGACAAAATATCTGCAACACAAATTCCCAGCTCGGCGAACAGAACCACAACAGTACAGATTGCGAAACAACACACTGAATAGACAGTACAGATAGAGAAACAGCACACTGAACTGAGAGTTCACCTAGAGAATTCACACAATGAACTGAGAGTACAGACAAGGAAAGAGCACACTGAACAGAGAGTACAGAAGGAGAAATATCATATGGACTGAGTGTACAGATTCAGTTCAGTGTGCTGTTTCTGTGAGTACAGATAGAGAAATAACGCACTAACGGACAGTACAGATAGGAAAACAGCACACTGAACTGAGAGAACAGAAAGAGAAAAAGCACACTGAACTGAGAGTACAGGAAGAGCAATAACACAATAAAATGAGAGTATAGGTACAGAAACAGCACACTGAACAGAGAGAACAGATGGAGAAGAATGGACAGTACAGATAGAGAAACAGCACACTGATCTGAGAGAACAGATAGAGAAATGACACAAAGAACTGAGTGTGTAGACACAGAATAAGCATCCTGAACAGAGACTAGAGAAAGAGAAATACGACATGGACTGAATGTACAGACACAGAAACAGCACCCTGAAAGGAGAGTACAGATAAAGACCTGACCATTCAGATAGAGAAATGACACAGTGAATGGACAGTACAGATAGAGAAACAGCACACTGATCTGAGAGAACAGATAGAGAAATAACAGACTGATCGGACAGCACGGACAGAGAAACAGCACACTGAGTTGTGAACAGTAAAAGGAACAACACACTGAACTGAGAGTACAGACAGAGAAATAACACACTGAATGGACAGTACAGACAGACAAACAGAACACTGAAATGAGAGTACAGATAGAGAAACAGCACACTGAACGGGGAGTACAGATAAAAGAAATCACACTGAACTGATAGTACAGATAGAGAAAAAGCACACTGAACTGAGAGTAAAGGAAGTGAAATAGCACAATGAAATGAGAGTATAGACACAGAAACAGCACACTGAAGTGAGAGTACGAATAGAGAAACAGCGCACTGATGGGACAGTACAAGTAGGGGGACAGTACAAGTAGGGAAACAGCACAGATAGAGAAAGAGCTCAATGAACTGAGAATACAGATACAAAAACAACACACTGACAGGGTAGTATAAAAAAGGAGAAAGTGAGGACTGCAGATGCTGGAGATCAGAGCTGAAAACGTGTTGCTTGAAAAGTGCAGCAGGTCAGGCAGCATCCAAGAAGCAGTAGAGTCGACATCTCGGGCATGAGCCCTTTTCAGGAAGGGCTTTCTTTCCTGAAGAAGGGCACATGCCCGAAACGTCGACTCGCCTGCTCCTTAGATGCTGCCTGACCTGCTGCACTTTTCCAGCAACACATTTTCAGCTCTAGTATAAAAAAGAAACACTACACTGAACTGAGAGTACGGAAAGAGAAATGATAGACTGAACCGACAGTAAGAGAGGGAAACAGCACACTGAACTGAGATTACAGAGAGAGAACCAGCACACTGAACAGAGAGTACAGACATAAAAATAACACACAGAATGGACAATGCAGATAGACAACCAGCAGACTGAACGGAGAGCTCAGATAGAGAAACAGCACACTGACCTGAGATTATAGATAGAAAATAAACACAAAGAACTGACTGTACAGACAAGGAAAGACCACACTGAACAGAGAGTACAGACGGAGAAAAATCACATGGACTGAGTGTAGAGATACAGAAACAACACAATGAACTGAGAGTACAGATAGAGAAACAGCACACTGAAATGAGAGTACAGATGGAGAAATAACACACTGAATGGACAGCACAGATAGAGAAACAACACACTGAACTAAGAGTACGGACAGAGAATTAACACAATAAATTGACAGAACCGACAAGGAAAGAACACACTGAACAGAGAGTACACCAGGAGAAATATCACATGGACTGAGTGTACACACAGAGAAACAGCACACGGAACTGAGAGTACAGATAGAGAAACAGTACACCTAACTGGGATTACAGGTAGAGAAACAGCACACTGAACGGAGAGTACAGATGGAGAAATAATACAATGAAATGAGTGTATAGGTACAAAAAGAGTATACTGAATGGAGATTACAGATCGAGAAACAACACACTGAACTGAGTACAGACAGAGAAATTACACATTATTCAGACAGTAGAGACAGAGAGACCGGACAATATTGCTCCGGTTTCCTCCCACAATCGAAAAATGTGCAGGTTAGGTGAATTGGCCATGCTAAATTGGCCGTAGTGTTAGTGGTAAATGTAGGGGAATGGGTCTGGGTGGGTTGCGCTTCGGCGGGTCGGTGTGGACTTGTTGGGCCGAAGGGCCTGTTTCCACACTGTAAGTAATCTAATCTAAACAGAGAAACAGCACTAAGAGTACAGACACAGAAATAACACACTGATCAGACAGTAAGAGAGGGAAACAGCACACTGAACTGAGAATACAGAGAGAGAAGTAATACAATGAACTGAGAGTACAAACAGAGAAAGAACACAATGAACTGAGTGTACAGGTACAAAAACAGCAATCTGAAGGGTAGTAAAGATAAAGAAACAACACACTGAATGGAGAGTACAGATAGAGAAGTGACACACTGTTTAGATAGAACAGTTAGAGAAACAGCACACTGAACCGAGAGTATAGATAGAGAAATAGCACACTGAACTGAGAGTACAGATAGAGAAATAACAGGTAGATCGGACAGTACAGATAGAGAAACAGCACACTGATATGAGATTACAGACAGAGAAAGATCACATTGAACAGAGAGCACAGATAGAGAAAATCACACTGAATGGACAGTACAGATAGAGAAACAGCACACTGATCTGAGAGAACAGATAGAGAAATGACACAATGAACTGAATGTACAGACACAGGAAGAGCATACTGAATAGAGAGTAGAGAAAGAGAAATACAATATGGACTGAGTGTACAGACACAGAAACAGCACCCTGAACAGAGAGGACAGATAAAGATACAACACACTGAATGGAGAGTACAGATAGAGGAATGACACACTGTTTGGACAGAACAGATAGAGAAACAGCACACTGAACTGAGAGTACAAACAGAAAAACAGCACACTGAAATGTCTGTATAGATAGAGAAATAACACACTGAATGGACAGTACAGATAGACAAACAGCACACAGAACTGTGAGTACAGGTAGAGAAAAAGCACACAGAACTGAGAGTACAAACAGAAAAACAGCACACTGAACTGAGAGAACAGATAGAGAAATAACGCATGGATTGGACAGTACAGATAGTGAAACCACACACAGAACAGAGAAGACAGATAGAGAAATAATGCACTGAATGGGCAGTACATTCAGAGAAACAGCACACTGAATTGAGAGAACAGATAGAGCAATAACACAATGAACTGAGTGTACAGACAAAGAAAGAGCATACTGAATAGACAGTAGAGAAAGAGAAATACGACATGGATTGAGTGTACAGACTCAAAAACAGCACCCTGAATGGAAAGTCCAGATAAGGATACAACACACTGAACTGGAAGTACAGATAGAGAAATGGCAGACATGTTCGGACAGTACGGATAGCGGAACAGCACACTGAACTGAGAGTACAGATGGAGAATTAACATAATGAACTGAGTATAGACATGAAAATGACACACTGAACAGAGAATACAGAAGGAAAAATATCACACGGACTGAGTGTACAGATACAGAAACAGCACACTGAAATGAGAGTACAGATAGAGAAATAACACACTAACGGACAGCACAGATAGGAAAACAGCACACTGAACTGAGGGATAAATAGAGAAAAAGCACACTGAACTGAGAGTACAGGTAGAGAAATAACACAATGAAATCAGTGTATGCATACAGAAACAGCACACAGAGAGTACAGATAGAGAAAGAAAGCAATGACCAGAATGAATAGATACAGAAACAGCACACTGAAAGGGTAGTATAGATAAAGAAACAGCACACTGAACTGAGAGAACATATTGAGAAATAACACACTGAATGGAAAGTACAGATAGAGAAACAGCACACTGAACTGACAGTACGGGTAGAGAAACAATGCACTGAATGGACAGTACAGATAGAGAAACAGCACACTGAACTGAGAGAACAGATAGAGAACTGTGTGTACAGACACAGAAACAGCACCCTGAACGGAGAGTACAGATAAAGGTACAACATGGTGAACTGAGAGTACAGATAGAGAAAGAGCACACTGGACTGAGATAAAGAAACAACACACCGAACTGAGCTTACAGATAGAGAAATAACACACTGAATGGACAGTGTGGATAGACAAACAGCACACTGAACTGAGAGTACAGAAAAAGAAACAACACATTGAACTGAGATTACAGACAGAGAAACAGCACACTGAAATGACAGAACAGATAGAGAAATAACACAGTAACGGACAGTACAGATAGGAAAACACACACTGAACTGAGAGTACAGTGAGAAATAAAAGAATGAACTGAGAATTCAGATACAGACACAGCACGATTCACCAAGAGTACAGATAGACAACGAGCACAATGAACTGAGAGACAGCACACTGAATGGAGAGCACAGAGAAATAGCACTCTGAACTGAGAGTACATATAGAGAAATAAAACAATGAACAGAGTTTACACATTCTGAAACAGCATACTGAACTGACAGTACAGATAAAGAAACAACACACTGAACTGAGAGTGCACATAAAGAAACAATACACTGAAGTGAGAGTACAGAAAGAGAAACAACACACTGAACTGCAACTTCAGACAGAGAAACAAAACAATGAACTGAGAGTGCAGATAGAGAAATAAGACAACGAAATGTGTGCACAGATACAGAAAGAGCACACTGATCTAAGAGTACAGATAGAGACATAGTACACTGAACTGAGAGTACATGTAGAGAAATAAAACAACGAAATGAATGTACAGATACAGAAACAGCACATTGAAGTGAGAGTACAGATAGAGAAATAACATCATGAACTGAGAGTACAGATCGAGAAACAGTACACTGAACTGCGAGTACAGATAGAGAAATGAAACAATAAACTGAGTGTACAGATCCAGAAGGAGTACACGGAACTGAGAGTACAGAAAGAGAAACAACACGCTGAAGTGTCAGTTCAGATAAAGAATCAAAACACTGAACTGAGAGCACAGATAATGAAACAGCACACTGTTCGAACAGTAAAGATAGAGAAACAGCATACAGAACTGAGAATACAGATAGAGGAAGAGCACACTGACCTGAGAATACAGATGGAGGAAGAACCCACTGAAATGAGGTAGAGACAAAGAAATAACACAATGAATTGCATGTACAGACACAGAAACAGCACACTGAACTGAGAGTACAGGCACAGTAACAACACACTGAACTGAGAGTACAGACAGAGAAACAACATTCTGATCAGACTGTGTAAATAGAGAAACAGCACACTGAACTGAGTGTACAGACACAGAAATATCACATCGAACTGGGAGTTAACATAGAGAAACAACAACTGAGTTGAGAGAACAGATAAACAAACAATACACTGAACTGAGAGTACAGAAAGAGAAACATGACACAGAACTACAAGGTCACAAAGATAAACAAAACAACTAACTGAGAGTACATATAGAGAAACAGCACACTGAACTGAGAGTACATATAGAGAAACAGCACAGCGAATTGACAGTACAGAAAGAGAAACAACTCAGTGAACTGCGTGTACAAACACAGAAACAGCACACTGAACTGAGAGTATCGACAGAGAAAAAGCACACCGAATTGAGAGTACAGATATAGAAAAAGTACACTGAACAGAGAGTACAGATAGAGAAATAACAAATTAAGTCTGAGTGTACAGATACAGAAACAGCACACTGAATAGAGAGAACAGATAGAAAAATAGGATAATGATTGGGCAGATACAGAACCAGCACACTGAACTGAGAGTACAAATAAACAAGCAACAGAATAAACTGAGGTTACAGATAGAGAAACTACACCCTGAATGGACAATACAGCTAAAAAGAAGCACACTGAACTGAGAGTACAAAAAAAGAAACAACTGACTGAACTGAGAGTGCAGATAGAGAAATAATACACTATTTGGACAGTACAGAGAGACAAACAGCAGTCTGAACTGAGAGTACAGATAGAGAAACAGCACACTGAACTGAGAGTACAGAGACAGGATCAACACAGTGAACTGAGAGTACAGATAGAGAAATAACACACTGAATTGAGAGTATAGATAGAGAAACAACACACTAAACTGAGAGGACAGACAGAGAATTAACACAACTAACTGAATGTACAGATACAGGAAATTCCCACCAAAGTGAGTGTATACAAGAAGAAACACAACAGTGAACTGAGAGTACAGATCGAGAAACAACACACTGAACTGAGAGTACAGATCGAGAAACAACACACTGAACTGCGAGGTCAATGAGAGGAACAATACGCAGATCTGAGTACAAATAGAGAATCAATACACTGAACTGAGTGTACAGAAAAAGGAACAATACCCTGAACTGAGAGTACAGAAAGAGAAATAACAAAATGAACTGAAGGTTCAGACACAGGAACAGCACACTGAACTGAGAGAGTACAGATAAAGAAAGAACACATTAAACTGAGATTTCAGATACAAAACTAACACAATGGCTGGACAATACAGAGAGAAAAATATCACAATGAACTCAGAGTACAGATACAGAAACAGCACACTGAACTGTGAGGTTACATAGAGAAACAACACACTGAACTGAGAATACAGATAGAGAAACAACACAATGAACTGCGTGTACAAACACAGAAACAGCACACTGAATTGAGAGTATCGATAGAGAAAAAGCACACCGAATTGAGAGTACAGATATAGAAAAAGCACACTGAACAGAGAGTACAGATAGAGAAATTAAAAATTAAGTCTGAGTGTACAGATACAGAAACAGCACACTGAACGGAGTGTACAGATAGAAAAATAGGATAATGAACTGATTGGGCAGATACAGAACCAGCACACTGAACTGAGAGTACAAATAAACAAACAACAGAATAAACTGAGGTTACAGATAGAGAAACTACACCCTGAATGGACAATATAGCTAAAAAAAAAGCACACTGAACTGAGAGTACAGATAAAGAAACAGCAAACTGAACTGAGAGTACAGATCGTGAAACAGCAGACTGAACTGAGAGTACAGATAGAGAAACAGCACACTAAACTGAGAGTACAGAGACAGAATCAACACAGTGTACTGAGAGTACAGATAGAGAAATAACACACTGAATTGAGAGTATAGATAGAGAAACAACACACTAAACTGAGAGGACAGATAGAGAATTAACACAACTAACTGAATGTATAGATACAGGAAAATCCCACCGAACTGAGTGTATACAAGAAGAAACACAACAGTGAACTGAGAGTACAGAAAAAGAAACAACACATTGAACTGAGATTACAGACAGAGAAACAGCACACTGAAATGACAGAACAGATAGAGAAATAACACAGTAACGGACAGTACAGATAGGAAAACACACACTGAACTGAGAGTACAGTGAGAAATAAAAGAATGAACTGAGAATTCAGATACAGACACAGCACGATTCACCAAGAGTACAGATAGACAACGAGCACAATGAACTGAGAGACAGCACACTGAATGGAGAGCACAGAGAAATAGCACTCTGAACTGAGAGTACATATAGAGAAATAAAACAATGAACAGAGTTTACACATTCTGAAACAGCATACTGAACTGACAGTACAGATAAAGAAACAACACACTGAACTGAGAGTGCACATAAAGAAACAATACACTGAAGTGAGAGTACAGAAAGAGAAACAACACACTGAACTGCAACTTCAGACAGAGAAACAAAACAATGAACTGAGAGTGCAGATAGAGAAATAAGACAACGAAATGTGTGCACAGATACAGAAAGAGCACACTGATCTAAGAGTACAGATAGAGACATAGTACACTGAACTGAGAGTACATGTAGAGAAATAAAACAACGAAATGAATGTACAGATACAGAAACAGCACATTGAAGTGAGAGTACAGATAGAGAAATAACATCATGAACTGAGAGTACAGATCGAGAAACAGTACACTGAACTGCGAGTACAGATAGAGAAATGAAACAATAAACTGAGTGTACAGATCCAGAAGGAGTACACGGAACTGAGAGTACAGAAAGAGAAACAACACGCTGAAGTGTCAGTTCAGATAAAGAATCAAAACACTGAACTGAGAGCACAGATAATGAAACAGCACACTGTTCGAACAGTAAAGATAGAGAAACAGCATACAGAACTGAGAATACAGATAGAGGAAGAGCACACTGACCTGAGAATACAGATGGAGGAAGAACCCACTGAAATGAGGTAGAGACAAAGAAATAACACAATGAATTGCATGTACAGACACAGAAACAGCACACTGAACTGAGAGTACAGGCACAGTAACAACACACTGAACTGAGAGTACAGACAGAGAAACAACATTCTGATCAGACTGTGTAAATAGAGAAACAGCACACTGAACTGAGTGTACAGACACAGAAATATCACATCGAACTGGGAGTTAACATAGAGAAACAACAACTGAGTTGAGAGAACAGATAAACAAACAATACACTGAACTGAGAGTACAGAAAGAGAAACATGACACAGAACTACAAGGTCACAAAGATAAACAAAACAACTAACTGAGAGTACATATAGAGAAACAGCACAGCGAATTGACAGTACAGAAAGAGAAACAACTCAATGAACTGCGTGTACAAACACAGAAACAGCACACTGAACTGAGAGTATCGACAGAGAGAAAGCACACCGAATTGAGAGTACAGATATAGAAAAAGCACACTGAACAGAGAGTACAGATAGAGAAATAACAAATTAAGTCTGAGTGTACAGATACAGAAACAGCACACTGAACAGAGAGTACAGATAGAAAAATAGGATAATGAACTGATTGGGCAGATACAGAACCAGCACACTGAACTGAGAGTACAAATAAACAAGCAACAGAATAAACTGAGGTTACAGATAGAGAAACTACACCCTGAATGGACAATACAGCTAAAAAGAAGCACACTGAACTGAGAGTACAGAAAAAGAAACAACTGACTGAACTGAGAATGCAGATAGAGAAATAACACACTATTTGGACAGTACAGAGAGACAAACAGCAGTCTGAACTGAGAGTACGGATAGAGAAACAGCACACTGAACTGAGAGTACAGAGACAGAATCAACACAGACAGAGAAATAACACACTGAATTGAGAGTATAGATAGAGAAACAACACACTAAACTGAGAGGACAGACAGAGAATTAACACAACTAACTGAATGTACAGATACAGGAAATTCCCACCAAAGTGAGTGTATACAAGAAGAAACACAACAGTGAACTGAGAGTACAGATCGAGAAACAACACACTGAACTGCGAGGTCAATGAGAGGAACAATACGCAGATCTGAGTACAAATAGAGAATCAATACACTGAACTGAGTGTACAGAAAAAGGAACAATACCCTGAACTGAGAGTACAGAAAGAGAAATAACAAAATGAACTGAAGGTTCAGACACAGGAACAGCACACTGAACTGAGAGAGTACAGATAAAAAAAGAACACATTAAACTGAGATTTCAGATACAAAACTAACACAATGGCTGGACAATACAGAGAGAAAAATATCACAATGAACAGAGTACAGATACAGAAACAGCACACTGAACTGTGAGGTAACATAGAGAAACAACACACTGAACTGAGAATACAGATAGAGAAACACAATGAACTGCGTGTACAAACACAGAAACAGCACACTGAATTGAGAGTATCGATATAGAAAAAGCACACTGAACAGAGAGTACAGATAGAGAAATAACAAATTAAGTCTGAGTGTACAGATACAGAAACAGCACACTGAACGGAGTGTACAGATAGAAAAATAGGATAATGAACTGATTGGGCAGATACAGAACCAGCACACTGAACTGAGAGTACAAATAAACAAACAACAGAATAAACTGAGGTTACAGATAGAGAAACTACACCCTGAATGGACAATACAGCTAAAAAGAAGCACACTGAACTGAGAGTACGGATAAAGAAACAACCGACTGAACTGAGAGTGCAGATAGAGAAATAACACACTATTTGGACAGTACAGAGAGAGACAAACAGCAAACTGAACTGAGAGTACAGATAGAGAAACAGCACACTGAACTGAAAGTACAGAGACAGAAACAACACAGTGAACTGAGAGTACAGATAGAGAAATAACACACTGAATTGAGAGTATAGATAGAGAAACAACACACTAAACTGAGAGGACAGATAGAGAATTAACACACTGAATTGAGAGTATAGATAGAGAAACAACACACTAAACTGAGAGGACAGATAGAGAATTAACACAACTAACTGAATGTACAGATACAGGAAAATCCCACCGAAGTGAGTGTATACACGAAGAAACACCACAGTGAACCGAGAGTACAGATAGAGAAACAACACACTGAACAGAGAGTACAGATCGAGAAACAACACACTGAACTGCGAGGTCAGTGAGACGAACAACACGCAGATCTGAGTACAAATAGAGAATCAATACACTGAACTGAGTGTACAGAAAAAGGAACAATACCCTGAACTGAGAGTATAGAAAGAGAAATAACAAAATGAACTGAAGGTTCAGACACAGGAACAGCACACTGAACTGAGAGTACAGATAAAGAAAGAACACACTAAACTGAGATTTCAGACACAAAAATAACACAATGGCTGGACAATACAGAGAGAGAAATATCACAATGAACTCAGAGTACAGATACAGAAACAGCACACTGAACTGTGAAGTAACAGAGAAACAACACACTTAACTGAGAGTACAGGTGAAGAAACAACACACTGAGCTGAGACTACAGCTGAAGAAACAACACACTGAACTGAGAGTACAGGTAGAGAAACAAAACACTGAACAGAGAGTACAGATACAGAAATAACATAATGGCCAGAGTGTATAACTACAGAAGGAGGTCACTGTACGGGGCGTGCAGATAAATAAACACACTGAACTGAGAGTAAAGACAGAGAAATAACACACAATTCGACCAGTACAGATAGGGAAACAGCACACTGAAATAAGAGTACACATAAAAAAAAGCACATTGAACTCAAAGTACAGATACAGAAAGAACACAATGAACTGAGTGTACAGATACAGGAACAGCACACTGAACCGACAGTACAGACAAAGAAACAACACACTGAACTGAGAGTTCATAGAAGGAAATAACACAATGAACTAAGTGTACAGATACAGACATAGCAAACTGAATGGAGTGGACAGATAGAGAATTAATGCAATGAAATTAGTGTACAGATACAGAAACTGCACACTAAACTGAGAGTACAGATACAGTAACAGCACACCAAACTGCGATTTCAGATAGAGAAACAAAACACTGACCCGAGCGTACAGACAGAGAAATAACACAATGAACTGAGTGTACAAAAAAAGAAACAGCGCACTGAACTGAGAGAAGAGATAGAGAAACAGTACACTGAACTGAGAGTACGGATGGAGAAACAGCACATTGATATGAGTGTACATATTGAGTAACAAAACAATGAACTGAGTGTACTCTTACAGAAACAGCACATTGAATTGAGAGTACAGATAAAGAAACAGCGCAGATATAGAAACAACACACTGAACTGAGAGTACAGATAGAGAAATTACACAATGAACTGAAAGTACAGATAAAGAAACAGCAGACTGAACTGAGAGTACAGATGGGGAAATAGCCCAGTAAACTGAGAGTAAAGATCGAGAAACAGCACACTGAACTGAGAGTACAGATAAAGAAACAGCTCACTGAACTGAGAGTAAAGAAAGCGATATAACAGAATGAACAGAGTACAGGATGAATAATGAAACAATGAACTGAGAGTACAGAAAGAGAAACAGCTCACTGAACCAAGAGTACAGTGAGAAAAAGGAGCACACTGAACTGAGAGGACAGAAAGAGAAACAAAATATTGATGTGAGAGTACAGATAGAGAAACAACAGACTGAACTGTAAGTGCAGATCGAGAAATAAAACACTGAACTAAGAATACAATAGAGATATAAGACAATGAACTGAGTGTAAAGATACAGAAACAGCACACAGATCAGAGAGTACAGATAGAGAAATAACGCACTGAATGGACAGCACAGGAAGAGAAACAGCACACTGAGCTGAGAGTACAGACACTGAAACAGCACACCGAACGGAGGGTACAAACAGAGAAATAACAAAATCGACTAAATGTACAGATACAGAAACAGTACAGAAGAGTACAGACACAAAACAGCACACTGCAAGGGTTGCACAAATAAAGAAACAGCACTCTGAACTGAGAGAACAGAGAGACAAATAACACACTGAACTGAGATTTCAGGTAGAGAAACAGCACACTGAATGGAGAGCACAAATATAGAAACAGAATACTGAACTGATCGAACAGATAGAGAAACAACACACTGAACTGAGAGTACGGATGGAGAAACAATACACTGAACAGAGCGGACAGATAGGAAAACAGCGCACTGAACTGAGAGTACAGATAGAGAAAGAACACAATGAACTGAGTGTACAGACACAGAAAGAGCATACTGAACAGAGAGTAGGGAAAGAGAAATACGACATGGACTGAGTGTACAGACACAGAAACAGAACCCTGAATGGAGAGTAGACATAAAGATACAACACGCTGAATGGAGAGTACAGGTAGAGAAATGACACTGTGCTTGGACCGAGCAGATAGAGAAATAGCACACTGAACTGAGAGCACAGATACAGAAAAGCACACTGCAATGAGAGTACAGATAGAGGAATAACACACTAGTGGACAGTACAGATAGAGAAACAGCAACAGAACTAAGAGAACAGACAGAGCAATAACACAATGAACTAAGTATACAGACACAGAAAGAGCATACTGAACAGAGAGTACAGATAGAGAAACAGTACACTGAACAGAAAGTACAGATCGAGAAATAGCACACTAAGTAAGAATACAAATGCAGAAATAATAGACTGAAAGGACAGTACAGACAGAGAAAAAGCACACTGAACTGAGATTACAGATAGAGAAATAGCACACTGAACTGAGAGTACAGACACAAAACAGCACACTGCAAGGGTAGCACAGATAAAGAAACAGCACTCTGAACTGAGAGAACAGAGAGACAAATAACACACTGAATGGACAGTACACATAGACAAACAGCACACTGAATGGAGAGCACAGATAGAGAAATATTACACTGAACTGAGATTTCAGGTAGAGAAACAGCACACTGAACGGAGAGCACAAATATAGAAGCAGAATACTGAACTGACAATACCGATAGAGAATTAACACAATGAACTGATTGTATAGACAAGGAAAGAGCACACTGAACAGAGAGTACAGAAGGAGAAATATCACACGGACTGAGTGTACAGATTAGATTAGATTACTTACAGTGTGGAAACAGGCCCTTCGGCCCAACAAGTCCACACCGACTCGCCAAAGCACAACCCACCCATACTCCTACATTTACCCCTTACCTAACACTACGGGCAATTTATCATGGCCAATTCACCTGACCTGCACATCTTTGGACTGTGGGAGGAAACTGGAGCACCCGGAGGAAACCCACGCAGACACGGGGAGAACATGCAAACTCCACACAGTCAGTCGCCTGAGTCGGGAATTGAACCCGGGTCTCAGGCGCTGTGAGACAGCAGTGCTAACCACTGTGCCACTGTGCCGCAGAAACTGCACAATGAACTGAGAATACAGACATAGAATCACCACACTGAACTGAAAGTACAGATAGAAAAATAACAAACTGAATGGACAGTACAGATAGAGAAGCAGCATACTGAACTGAGAGTACAGACAGAGAATTCACACAATGAACTAAGAATACAGAATGCACAGTACAGATAGAGAAACAGCACACTGAACTGAGAATCCAGATACAGAAATAACAGATTGATTGTACAGTACAGATAGAGAAACAGCTCACTGAAATGAGTACAGAAAAAGAAACAACACACTGACCTGAGATTACAGACAGAGAAATAACACACTGAATCGACAGTACAGATAGACAAATAGCACACTAAACAGAGAGTACAGATAGACAATCAGCACACTGAATTGAGATTACAGATAAAGAAATAGAACACTGAGAGTAATGATAGAGAAATAAGACACTGAACTGAGAGTGCAGGACCAGAAATAACACAATGAAATGAGGGTATAGATACAGAAACAGCACACTGAAATGAAAGTACAGAGAGAGAAATAATAGACTGAAAGGACAGTACAGATGGAGAAACAGCACACTGAACTGAGAGTACAGATAAAGAAACAGAACACTGAGAGTAAAGATAGAGAAATAACACACTGACCTGAGATTACAGATAGAGAAATGACACACTGAATGGACAGTACAGAGAGACAAACAGCACACTGAAGTGAGAGTAGAGATTTATAAATAACACACTGAATGGACAGTACAGATAGAGAAACAGCACACTGACCTGAGATTACAGATAGAGAAATAACACACTGAACGGACAGTACAGTTAGAGAAACAGTGCACTGAACTGAGAGTAAAGATAGACAGTTAACACAATGAACTGAGAGTACAGACAAGGAAAGAGCACACTGAACAGAGAGTACAGAAGGAGAAACATCACATGGACTGAGTGTACAAATACAGAAACAACACACAGAACTGAGAGCACAGACAGAAAAACAGCACACTGAAATGAGAGTACAGATAGAGAAATAACACACTAACGGACAGTACAGATAGGAAAACAGCACACTGAACTGAGAGTACAGATAAAGAAATAACAGACAGATCGGACAGTAGAGATAGAGAAACAGCTCACTGAATTGAGAACAGAAAAGGAAACAACACACTGAACTGAGATTACAGATAAAGAAACAGCAGTCTGAACTGAGAGTAAAGATAGAGAAACAATACACTGACCTGAGATTACAAACAGAGAAATGACACAATGAATGGACAGTACAGGGGGAGATACAGCATACTGAACTGAGAGTACAGATGAAGAAACAACAACTGAACTGTGATTACACAGAGAGAAATAACACACTGAATTGGCAGTAAAGATGAACTAATAGCACACAGAACTGATAGTACAGATAGAGAAACAGCACATTGAACTGAGAGTACGGATAGAGAAATAACACACTGAATGGACAGGACAGATAGAGAAACAGCACAGTGAACTAAGATCACAGATAAAGAAACAGCACACTGAACAGAGAGTACAGATAGAGAAACAGCACACTAAGTGAGAGTACGGATAGAGAAATAATGGATTGAAAGGACAGTACAGATAGAGAAAAGGCACACTGAATTGAGAATACAGATAGAGAAATAACCAACTGAATGTACAGTACAGACAGACAAAGAGCACACAGAATTGAGAGTACAGATAGAGAAATATCACACTGAACTGTGAGAACAGATAGAGAAAGAATTGATTGAACTGAGTGTACAGATACAAAACAGCACACTGCAAAGATAGCACAGATAAAGAAACAACACATTGAACTGAGAGTATAGAGAGACAAATAACACACTGATTGGACAGTACACATAGACAAACAGCACACTGAACTAAGAGTGCAGATAGAGAAACAGCACACTGAACGGAGAGCACAAATATAGAAACAGAATACTGAACTAAGAGTACAGATAGAGAATTAACACAATGAACTGAGAGTACAGACAAGGAAAGAGGACACTGAACAGAGAGTACAGAAGGAGAAATATCACATGGACTGAGTGTACAGATACTGAAACAGCACACTGAACTGAGAGTACAGAGAGAGAAACAGCACGATGAAATGAGAGTACAGATAGAGAAATAACACACTAATGGACAGTCTCACAGAGATACAGCACACTGAACTGAGAGTACAGACAAAGAAACAGCACACTGAACTGAGAGCACAGATAGAGAAATAACAGATAGAACAGACAGTACAGGTTGAGAAACAGCTCAGTGATATGAGTACAGAAAAAGAAACAACACACTGACCTGAGATTACAGACAGAGAAATAACACACTGAATGGACAGTACAGATAGACAAACAGCACACTGAATTGAGAGTACAGATAAAGAACAGCAGACTGAACTGATAGCAAAGATCGAGAAACAACACATTGACCTGAGATTACAGAGAAATGACACACTGAATGGGCAGTACAGGTAGAGAAACAACACACTGAACTGAGATTACAGACAGAGAAAGATCACACTGAATGGACAGTATAGAGAGACAAACAGCAGACTGAACAGAGAGTACAGATAGAACAATAACACAATGAACTAAGTGTACAGACACAGAAAGAGCATATTGAACAGAGAGAGAAATACGACATGGACTGAGTGTACAGACACAGAAACAGCACCCTGAATGGAGAGTACAGATAAAGATACAGCACACTGAACTGAGAGTACAGATAGAGAAATGACACACTGTTCGGACAGTACAGACAGAGAAACAGCACACTGAACAGAGAGTACAGATACAGAAAAGCACACTGCAATGAGAGTACAGACAGAGGAATAACACACGGACCGTACAGATAGGAAAACAGCACACAGAACTGAGGGTATAGGATGACAAATAACACATAGAAATGAGGGTATAGATGCAAAACAGCACACTGAACAGAGAGTACTGATAGAGAAACAGCACACTGAACTGAGAGTACAGATACAGAAACAGCACACTAAGTGAGAGTACGGATAGGGAGATAATAGACTGATAGGACAGTATAGATAGAGAAAAAGAACACTGAATTGAGAATACACATAAAGAAACAACACACTGAACTGAGATTACACACAGAGAAATAACCAACTGAATAGACAGTACAGACAGACAAAGAGCACACAGAACTGAGAGTACAGATAGAGAAATAGCACACTGAACTGAGAGTACAGATAGAGAAAGAATTGAATGAATTGAGTGTACAGATACAAAAACAGCACACTGCAAGGGTAGCACAGATAAAGAAACAGCACACTGAACTGAGAGAACAGAGAGACAAATAACACACTGATCGGACAGTACACATAGACAAACAGCACACTGAATGCAGTGCAGATAGAGAAACAGCACGCTGAACGGAGAGCACAGATAGAGAAACAGCACACTTAACTGAGAGTACAGATAGAGAAACAGCACACTGAACGGAGGGCAGAGATAGAGAGACGAACACTGAACTGACAATACCGATAGAGAATTAACACAACTATCTGACTGGAAAGACAAGGAAAGAGCACACTGAACAGAGAGTAAGAGAAATATCACATGGACAGAGTGTACAGATAGACAAACTACACAATGAACTGAGAGTACAGATAAAGAAATAACACACGAACGGAGAGTACAGATAGGAAAACAGCACACTGAACTGAGAGTACAGGAACAGAAATAACACAATGAAATGAGGGTATAGATACAGAAACAGCACACTGAACAGAGAGTACGGATAGAAAAATAATACATTGAAAGGACTGTACAGATAGAGAAACAGCTCACTGAATTGAGTACAGAAACAGAAACAACACACTGAACTGAGATTACAGACAGAGAAATAACACGCTGACTAAAACAGTACAGATAGAGAAACAGCACACTGAACTGAGAGTACAGATTGGAAAACAGCACACTGAACTGAGTGTACAGATAGAGAAACAGCACACGAAGTGAGAGTACAGATAGAGAAATAAGACTAAGTTTCTGTCTCTCTTCCTCTGTCTCCCGTACTTACTCAGTCTCCTTTGAACCTTCCTAACCATGTACTCGTCCAGATGCCTTTTCAATTGTGTAATTGTACCAGCCTCCACCACTTCCTCTGGCAGCTCATTTCATACACGCACCACCCTCTGAGTGAAAAAATTTCCCCTTGGGTCCCTTTTTTATTTCTCTCCACTCACTCTAACCTATGCCCTGTAATTCTGAACTCCCCCACCCCAGAATAAAGACCTTATCTCTTATCCTATCCATGCCCCTTATGATTTTATAAACTTCTATAAAGGTCACCCCTAAGCCTCTGACACTCCAGGGAAAACAGCCCCAGCCTATTCAGCCTCTCCCTACAGCTCTAATCCTCCAACCCTGGCAACATCCTTGTAGATCTTTTCTGAACTCTTTCAAGTTTCATAGCATCCTTCTGATAAGGAGACCAGAATTGCATGCAATATTCTCAAAGTGGCCAAACCAATGTCCTGTACAGCAGTAACATGACCTCTCAACTCCTATACTCAATACTGAGACCAGTAAAGAAAAGCATACCAAATGCCTTCTTCACTATCCTATTTACCTGTGACTCTACTTTCAAGGAGCTATGAACCTGCACTCCATGGTCTCTTTGCTCAGTAACACTCCCCAGGACTTTACCATTAAGTGTATATAAGTCGTGCTCTGTATTGCTTTTCCAAAATTCAGCACTTCATATTTACCTAAATTATACTTCATCTGCTGCTTCTCAGCCCATTGGTCCATCTGATCAAGATCCAGTTGTAATCTGAGGTAACTTTCTTAGCTGTACACTGCACCTCCTATTTTGGTGTCATCTGCAAACTTACTAACTCTGCCTCCTATGTTCACATCCAAATTATTTGTGGCGCTCCACTGGTCATAGACGTCCAGTCTGAAAAGCAATCAACTACCATGATCCTCTGTTTTCTACCTTCAGGTCAACTCTGTATCCAAATGTCTAGATATCCCTGTGTTCTATGAGGTCTAACCTTGTTAACCAGTCTCCCATGAGGAACCTTGTAGAATGCCTGACTAGATCAATTGTCATGAGACATGATTTTCCATGCACAACGCCATGCTGACTATCCCTAATCAGTCCTTGCCTTTCCAAATACATGTAAATGCTGTCCCTCAGAATTCCCTCCAACAATGTCCCACCACCAATGTCAGGCTCACCAGTCTATCATTGCCTGGCATTTCCTTACACCTTTCTTAAATAGCGGTATCATGTTAGACAATCTCCAGTCTTCCAGTGCCTCACCTGTGACTGTCGATGATACAAATATCTCAGCATGGGGCCAGCAAGCTTCCCACAGAGTTTGAGGGTAGACCTGATCAGGTCCTGGGGACTTATTTACTTTTATGTTTCAAGACTTCCAGCACCACCTCCTCTGTAAAATGAACATTTTTCAAGATGTCACCATCTATTCCCCACATGCTATATCTTTAAATCACGCATCAGAAAAAAATGTCTCAGAACATTCCATTGGCACAATGTATGGCAGTTTTTCCAAATGCATTATAGCTTTAAAAGTCATGATGTTTTATATATGGTCAATATTGGTTCTTAAAGATGAGGAAAATGTGAACAGCTGTAAATGCAATTGTATAAAACATAATAACGAAATGTAATTAAAGCATTGCTATTTCAGAGGCCAGCAATACTTAAACCTTATTTTAAGGTTTAAATCCTCTGCTAATACTTATTTGTCTACGATATTATGAGCAAACTGAGAATTTTATTGAATTTTGTGTCAGGTTTTTGCAATCCACCAGACACTCATGCCCTGAGAAATGCCAGCTTGTTTTTACAGTACCAGGTGGTGCAAGTGAATCATGTGAATGTATGTGCGCAATTTAGAACATAGAACATAGAAAAATACAGCGCAGTACAGGCCCTTCGGCCCTCGATGTTGCGCCGACCAAAGCCTACATAACCTACACTAGCCCAATAACCTCCATATGGTTATCCAATGCCCGCTTAAATGACCATAAAGAGGGAGAGTTCACCACTGCTACTGGCAGGGCATTCCATGAACTCACAACCCGCTGAGTAAAGACAATTTGCCAAGCTCATGGCAGGATCGAAACAGCAACACGTAGATTGCTGCAAGGACATTTATTTTGTGTCAAGTACAGCAAGTCATGCACTTGCTGAACACTTACCAAGAGACTCATTATTATCACTGTACTTGCATAACCATAAAGGATCTGGACATTGTGTCAGTGGGAGATGAACCTTTTTGTTTAGTTGTTGCCAATGACTTCTTCCTACGATGTTCCTCCGAGGAAGTCTGTTTACTCCAGTTAGTGTTCACCCATTTGATAGAATGCACTGATACTGATATTGCCTTTCAGTCAGGTTGCCTCTGAGAATGGATGGATAAACTCACTGCTGCATAGCTTACACTTTGAAGTGTAGTCGTAAAGATGATGTCTTCAGTTGTAAAATACAATCGAACATGTTCATATCATAAAATACTATTATATAAATACTAAAGCCTTTCTCTATTTGAAAGGCAATGTTGGAGTGTTCCCAGTGCCTTTTGAGGGTTATCCAGTAGCCTGCGAAAGCTGATTAACAACGGTTTAATGCAGCAAAATGTCCCAAGTGTTGCAGAGTTGTAAACAAAGGTGAGGATGAGAAGTTGTTTAGACTAAAAAGGCCTAGATCTGCTGAGTTAACTGCTGTCTACACAAATGACAATAAAAATATGAGAATTTCTGTTGGTATCTCTTCGTATGAGAGTGGGATATTGGCCAGGAAACGCTGTTCAAGGTCACCTGGGCCATTTGATTGACATTAACGGCTGTTCCCAGCAGACCTGTGTTGTACAAAATAAAAATGAAATAGGATTTAAATATTTCACCTGAACATGTTCCCTGATAGACTAAGTTACATACCTAATTGTCAATCCTATTTTTTCTATTTCAAACAATGAAAAACATGGATAATTTGTATGTTAAACTCAATTCAAATCAGGTATTTTGTACATTGTCATGAAGCTTTCTGCTTTCCCAATTCGGTGTAATTTGATATGCCTTTGTGGCTGCATTAAGATACTGGGACTAAATTACTAGAGTCACTTGAACTTTCCAGTTGAGGAGACAGGGGAGCCTTTCTGATCTGAATTATTCATGACAAGCCACCAAAGTGTTAAGAACACCCACAGAGCAACTTTTAAGCTGAATGCTCGTTTGGGGAGCAACTGTCACTGCTGCTTTGATGTTCAATCCAACTCTGGAGAAATTCATGGTGTTTATTTAAGCATTTCAGGAGTGAGGTGTCCTACGTTTGCCTGCCTGCGTATCCTTAATAATGTTCAATATGCTTCATTGTCAATCATGCTGTGTAAGTAGATGGTATTCTACCTACCTTGTTGCATAAGAGTGCAGACATGTAACTAGATGAGCAATCTAGATATATGAGCCGATTGCTTGAGAGATACCAATTCAAATCCCAGCAAAGCAGCTTAGGGTAAGTTCAATTAATTAGTAAATTCAGAATAAAAAGCTGGTCCCAAAAATGGTGACTGCAATGATATTCAATTGCTGTGAAAACCTATCTATTGCACAAATGTCCTTCAGTATGAGAAATCTGCTGTCCTCAACCGATCTAATCTATAGTTGTCCAGAATCACTGCAATGTGGTTAACTCTAAGCTGCCCACTGGAATAAGTGAGAATGCAGCTGTATGGAATCTGAACATAAATATCAATGAGGAATAAAATAGGACTGACCATCTGGCATGTATCTGGGCATCAGATACCACAGTGGCACATCATGCCCATTCCATCCTTCCAGTTCTCACTTACTATTATGCTGGGCTTACCTCAACATTAGAGAAGCAATAGTCTGATGTTGTCATATTCACTGAATCATACCTTACAGATTCCAGACTCCCACATCACTACCCTACTTATGTTCTTCCCCACCAGCAGGACAGTTCCACAAGAGGTGGTGGTACATGGGTGTGCAGTCAAAAAGGAATGGTCCCATAGTACCCAGCATTAATTCGGAACTGTATTCAGTTTCACAGCATCAAGTCAAATGTGGGAAAGGAAATCCTCTGCTGGTTCCCACCTATCAATCTCCCCCAGCTGGTAGCTCCAAAGTTCAGGAAACCCTTAAACAAATATGCAAATGTAAAACTTAGGAACAGAAAAGAGCTATTCCCCTCCCTGAATCTGCTCTAACAGTCAATAAGTTCATGGCTGATCGGTTTGTGTTCTGACTTCTAACCCTCCCTCCCCCTCTATCCCCAATAACCATTGTTTCCATTAACTATCAGGAATCTACCTATCCACACCATATTAAGTGTCAATGACTGCATATCTACCACTTTCTAAGAAAGAGTTCCCTCTGAGAAAAAACAATTCTCCTTATTTCTCTGCCTTAAAAGGATGACCAATTTAAAATACTGACCAGCCTCCTGACCTACTATCCCAGTTCATTTCAGCCAGCATAGTTGTCCTAATTTAAATTTATAATACTTGTCTTAGAGCCACTTCTTCCCTTCCAAATGAATGTAAAATTACATTTTAAGATTTTGTTGCATGGAGATGCCTTTACTCTAAAACCATTCATTAATCCTGTCATGTTATCCAATGCCAATTCTAATATAATGCTCCCTGGTCAGTTCCAGAACATGCTGCTCTGAACAACTGCTTTGAAAGCATTTGATTAATTCCCCATCAAAGCTCATTTTTTTTAAGTTTATGTGTAGTTAAAATTGTCCATGCTTATCCCTGTCTCTTTATCACAAACATTGAATATATTGTCTCATATAAGTGTGCCTGCATCATGGATACTGTTCAGGGAGCTGTAAATCACTCCCTTGTGAGGTCTTCAGGTCTGCCTGCCTGTAAGGTGTGATTAAGTGAACATGGCTATATCAGACTATTGCTCCTCTAATGTTGATATAACTCCAGGATAATAACAAGTCAGAACTGGAAGGATGGAAGGGGCATGATGTGTCATTGTGGTATCTGATGCCCAGATACATGCCAGATGGTCAGTCCAGTTTCATTCCTCATTGATATTTTTGTTCTTATTTATTACTGAGCAGGCAGTAATGATAACAAGGGGAACAGATCCATGGGAACACCTCCAGGTTATACCACCCTCCCTGTGAAGGACATTCCCATTCTTTCACTCTTGTCAAAATTCTGGAACTCAATCTCTCCCAACACTGTGGATGCGCTTCTACCACTTTTGGCGTGCTCCACCGTACCCATCACTTAAGCTGCATGATGGAGGTTACATGCTTTTATTGAATACCATTGCAGTGTTGCTGTTTGGCTACTGAGCCTTGTTAATCCCCAGTTTTTACACTAATAAATTAGTTTTTTTTGTTTTCTGCAGTGCCCGACAATATGGGGTAGGTGTCCTTAATGTATCGGCAGACAGATGTATTTATAATGTGTGAGCTGGTGCAGTTGACTTAACTGGGTTTTCTCTATTGTTGACTCTCCCACCACCTGCCTCAGCTGAGTCTAGCAGCCAGGTCGTCCAGTCAGAGCCAACATGGTCAGTCACTTGGTGATGGATACTGAAGACTCCATCCAAAGTATATTCTAACCGTTGTCCCCTGAATGCTTCTTCCATGTGGTATTCAATATGGAGATACACTGATTTATCAATTGAAACCAGGGTAGCAAGGAAGAATGGTGGCAACAAGGAGAAGGTTTCTGTGCCCATGTTTCACCTTATGACTTGAAATGTCAGGTGGTTCAATGTCGAAATAGAAGAATCTCAGGACTCTCGCAACCTCCTAATTGTACATCTTTGTTCCTCCCCAACTCTATTGTGTCTATTCTGCCAGTGGAACAGGGATGTTGATGGAGGAGGCTGAAACATTGGCTGTAAGGCATGATTTATGACAGTGCTAATCTTTTGCCTGACTTGTCTGTTGAACACCTCTCTAACTTTTGGTGCAATTCCCAGCTGATGTTGTGGAGGATATTGCAGGGTCAACTGAGCAAGATATATTTATGTTATTTCCAATTTCTAAGTTGATTTTGGATGATCCATCCAATTTTTTTTCCTTTTTTTTGGCAATGGCATACAAGGTCATTCAGAAGGTAGTTAATAAAGAATTCATAATATTACAGTGGGTCTAGAGTCATATTTAGGTCATACTAAGTAAGGATGTCCGGTTCCCTCCCCCCAAAGCACAGAGTATTGCCAGCATTTTCTGTTCTTCATGAATTTGATGGCACCTGTTTAAGTTGTTGGTGGGAGGTGGGGGGGGGGGAGCGGGGGTGATAGAAGGTTTGGTGGAATGACTGGCACGACTTAAAAAGAATGGTTTCAGACGTTGATTGTGTTTGGAAATCAGCTTGGTTTTGAAATACGTAACACTGAGTGAGAATGGTAATGATAGTCATGGTGAAGTGTGGTGAGAGTTTCACACAAATGCAATACGTGGATGAAGGATTGTAGAAGACTAACCTGGAACAAAACCACCGTGGATGATGCAATTCTCTTTCAAACAAAGTCTTCATTCCTTTGTGGAATTAATAAAACTTTCTGTCTATATCCAAATTAAGTTTTACATAATGTAAATGAACACTTTCTTCTTTTTAGTAGAGCGCACATATCTTTTGACGGATGGGCATTCATACTCAACACAGGCAAATGCTGTGTGAAAATGCAATTTTAAATGTAATATGATCTATTCATATAATATAAATGAATGGCTTTTGAAGTTTGTGCACAGATCGGTTGATTAACTCAAGGCAATTAATCATATCCTATTATAAGCATTCATTTCCGCACAGTACTCTTCATGATTTATGTTTTGTTTGCAGTCTGAACCGAGTGACTTTTCACAGTAGGAAATCTGCTTCTGTGAGATAGGTCTCCTCACTGCTGCAAAGAAGTTGGTGTGAACTAACAATGTTCGCATCAGTGAGCTGTGTACATTACTGGGAAGTCTGAGGACTGAGTATTATATCAACGGTAACCCCCTTTCTTCATGTTAGGAAGCTCGGCTCCGTAAGACAGATCAGTGTATTGTATAGAGGATTCTATATCCTATGAAGCTACAACATCCTGATCTCAGCAGAAAGCTCACAACAGGAAAGAATGATAGTTTCTCTTGTCAGTTTTCTGAACGTTGGGTCAGTGTTTAACAGTTTGTGCACTTCAGTTTGTGGTTTATTGCGGTTACTGATCAAACCTTAGTTGGGTACACAGCAATTCGCACCACTGCTGATCTTCAGATGTGCCACTGGCATGAGAGTGACAAAGTGCAATTGGGGATGAAGAGTTTGCCAAATGTGCTATGGTTTTGAAATTTGAGAGGATCAGCAAAGAACCAGAGGCGATTAGATTTTATTCCAAAGAAATAAGCTAATGGCCTGGGTTTCAGAAACTCATCCAATTGTAACTTTGAAAAGGGAATTTGGGTTTTCCTTTTTGCCCATGGCCAAAATATTCTTTGTTTTCTTTGCCACATAAATAAATGCTCCAACTAAACATTTCCAGCAATTAGCTTTTCAGTTTTAAAAAATGATGACCCATGCTTGCCTTGGAATTTTAAGCATGACAGCTCACTCACTCAATGGTTAGGTAGTGGATAACAACAAAAAGTGTGGGTTATTACTTTCTCATTCACTTTTTGTTCAGTCTGTAGTTATCGTAGATGGTGGTACTCTTTTAAAGGTGAAGTGAAAATCTGATAAAACCAAGGAATCTCAGTCTAAGCTGGTACAGTGTCTCAGTGGTTAGCACTGCTGTCTCACAGCACCAGGGACCAGGTTTGACTCCAGCCTCGGGCAACTGTCAGTGTGGAGTTTGCGCATTCTCCCCGAGTCTGCATGGATTTCCTTTGGGTGCTCTGGTTTCCTCCCACGATCCAAAGATGTGCAGAAGAGGTGAATTGGCCATGCTACATTTCCCATATTTTTTAGGGATATGTTGGTTAGTTGCATTAGTCAGGGGTAAATTAGGATAACAGGTTAGGGGAATGGGTCTAGGTAGGTTATTCTTCACAGGATCATTGTGGACTTGTTGGGCTGAAGGGCCTATTTCCATAATGTAGGGATTCTATTCAAAATGAGATTTGTTCAAATTTCAGGAGGTTGATTCTCATTAAACTTGAAGGTGGCTTAGTTTTTGTATTTACTGTCGCTTCCTTTAATAATAAAACTGTTTCTTACTTTGGCTGCTTGGATCGCTGACTGTTTTTTATGGAATTGGCTTTTGATGGAATTCTCTATCTGCAAGTAGCTTGGCATTTTTAAAAAGTCAGCAACAAAATGGCTTCCTTGTCATTGTCAGATTCAAAAGTTCACGTCCTTTTTTCCAACGAGAGTAGTGCTGTGTTTAATTTAGTGTTTGGCTTGCGAAAGATCATCATAATACAGTGAAAGTGTAATACAGCACCCATTTGCTTTACATTTCAAGATTTTCCCTTATGCATGGTGAAAGAGAGAGAGAGAGAGACAAGCTTACTGGAATGCTATAGCTATTTTGGTGTTCCCTAATTAGATCCAGGGAATTCATCCCTTTTTACATGAATGTTCACATTCACTTTGGCTTATTTATGAATTACCTGGAGTTCAAAATGATTAGGATCATATAATTTGAGCAGCCATTTTAAACACCTGTTCCTGCCCAAGTTTTCCAAGTATTGACAAACAATCCACGACTTATGAAGGAATGAATGTGTGACTGACCGATATGCTGATGAGACAAAGGTGGGTTAAAAAATTCACCTAAGAGGACATTGGGATACTACAGAGAAATATAGGTTAAGTGAATGGTTAAAGGTCTGACAAATAGAGTTTTACGTAGGTAAATTTGAAGTTGTCCATTTTGGCAGTAAGAATAGCAATTAGTTTTTAATGGAGGGAGATTTCATAGCTCTGAGATGCAGTGGGATCTGGGTGTCCTAATGCATGAATCACAAAATGCCAGTATACAGATACAGTAAGTGATAAGAAAAGTGAATAAATGTTATCAATGGGAGAATTTGACCACAGAAGTAGGGAGTGATAGTGAGCCTATATCTCTAATGCTCTTATTCGTACTGGTCACTTTATTTAAGGAAGGAAGTACTTACATTGGAGGCAGTTCAGAAGAATACCAAGACTGAGTGATTTCTCTTACAAAGAAGGGATGGATGGGTTAGGCTTGCATTAGAGGAGGAAGAGGCAACTTGATTGAAACATAGAAGATCCTGAGGGATTTTGACTGGGTAAATATGGAGAGGATATTTTCTAAATGCCATTGGTTGTCCAGTTAAAAGAAATGAGTTTTTTTTCTTTCAAATATGGTTCTTGTTTGGAACACTCTTCCTGAAAAGTTAATCAAAGTTAAGCTCTGGAATATTTTAAAGGCAAAGTTAGTTCGATTCTTACTGAGGTGGGGGATAGTGGTGAAATGGTGTCAGGGTAGGCAGGAATGTGGATTTAAACTAAAACTCGGAAGATTCAAAGTTTCAGTATTAGAAGCCTCAATGACTTAGTTTGTTAAAACTTTGCATTGAAACTCCAATCGGGCATTTTATATCACACCTGCCACATCCCATTCAAATAGGTAGGAGTAAGACATTTAATATGTTAATATCTCATCTGAGTTTTTTCAATGGCTGAATGCAAACTATAGATTCAGGTGTTTGTTTAAAATCACTTCATTTATGCTGTATCACCAATTGCAAATATGGAAACTTTGACACTAGAAACTTCAGAGGCAGAGGACATTCCAGTAACGAGTGCAGTGAGCAAAAAGTAAACTTTATCCAACGTGTGACTTAATTAAGTTTCATTGTAAATATATGGCTTACTTGTGAAGTGGATTCTAGACAGTGAGTGGGCGTGTCCTCGGCGTTCGGAGGTCATGTGATGCTCTGATGCATGCGCAGAGGATGCATCCGTATCGCACTCCGGAAGAGTGCCAGGAGGTCACGTGATCGGCCGTTTCGCGCCCCAGAAGTGTGTGAGTCTGCCGTTTCACGCCCAAAAGGAGGCCATGTGGTGCTCCTTTTCAGGGACAAAGGAAGGTCACGTGGGATCAGACATCCGGGAATGCGAGGAGGCGGGGAATGGAGTCAGATCAACAGCCAATTAGAAGACAATCTCACCTGGGTGATTGCATTATGTTTTGTATTGTATAAAAGACTGGGTCAAGGGCAGGAATACGTCTTTGTTCTTTGTGAACTGACTTACTTCGTCGTTTGTCAGTGACAGAAAGGTTTAGACCCAGAGCTCTGTATACTTTATCCACTTATTGCTAGAATAAAACTAAAAGTGTAAGATTGAATATCTTCTCTTATTGCTTTATTTAAAGAGCACGCAGGACTGGGCTCACACATAGAAGAAAGTTGGTAAGTTGAGCCTAAAGTCCAACAAATTGGTGATTCTGACGTGATCCAGACAGAAAAGTGATGGAAAAGAGAGAAAAATAGAAACAACTGACAACTGACGACAACAACAAGTGGCGCCGCATAAAAAAAGCTGAGCAGACACCTGTTTATATCGAAGTTCTGCTATTGGTGATACTAAATTGATTGTTGTCATTATACTGCAAGTGTCCTACTAATAGGAAGTGGATAAAGTATTGATTTAATACGTACGGGTTTAAAGTCCCATGGGGTTAGAATCCTCATTAAAGCACCAAGGTATGTAAGTGTGAGAAGGTTTAAAGTACTTTGAGCAGGATCTCATAGAAGTACCGCTCACAAAATTTGGTTTATGATTGATGTGTTGTAAGTTTTTTTTAAAAAAAATTATATTGGGGAATATACAGAGGGTGGCAGAAAAGCCACTGGTGTCTCTGAGACAAAGACGGTAGTGTCTCAGTGAGAGAGTGTAGGCAGTAGAAGTGTAAAGCTGATAAAGAAACTGCTGATAACTTTAACTGTAAGGGTCAGTTGCTCGTGTGTATTCTATATAGACTGACTGGCAACCGGATTTGTTTCTGATTGGGTTGGTTGCTCGGCTATATTAAATATAAAGCGATTGGCTATTGGATAGGAGAATTAAAAACAGAAATACATAAAATGGTAGGGAAATTTGATAGAGAGTGTGAAGAAAACTGAGGATGTTCTTCTGATTTAATGTTGCCCGTAAAACAGCAGTGGGGTAAAGTTAGAAGTCAGTTAGTTAGTGGGCTTGCAAAGAACAAACAAAAAACAATGATGGAGAAATATGACAAGATTTGGGAAGAATTACAAAAGCAGGGCAAAGTCCCTAAAGATGAGGAGAGGAAGAAATTGTCACTGTTTTTTGGGAAAAGCAGAAGAGCAAGTTAGACTAGAAGTAGAAGAGCATATGAAGGGAAAGAACGGGTCAATATTGGTTAGAAGAAAGTGGACAAAAGAAGGCGAGGAGAAAGAAGAGAGGAGGATTCATCTACATAACATGACGTTATCCTGTGTAGCAGTAGAAACATTACAAAGGGGAATAGGTGGTACTTCTAAAACAGAAAAGCCAGGACCGTCTGAGACTTTGTATCCTAAATTGCCTGAGGCACAATCACCGCCCCCATATCCTGTAATACAAATACCACTTATGCATGTTCAAGAAGGGGTGTTAGATGTGCGAGGAGTAGGAATAAGGGAGTACAATGTAGTGAAAGAGAGACTGGCGGAAGCACTAGAAGAAAGCATCAGAAAAGTTGAAAAACTAACATTAGAAGCTGAACAGATGCGGAGGAAGCAAGCAGGATGACAATTATTACAGCAGAAACAAAGAACAGCCAGGACAGGGAAGATATTCAATAGGGCAAGAGCCAGATGCTCACTCGATACCGCATAGTGCTGAGAATGAAATGAGGGGAAGATTTGTGGGCGGCACTGTGGCACAGTGGTTAGCACTGCTGCCTCACAGCGCCAGAGACCCGGGTTCAATTCCCGGAGTTGGAGTTTGCATGTTCTCCCCGTGTCTGTGTGGGTTTCCTCCGGGTGCTCCGGTTTCCTCCCACAGTCCAAAGATGTGCAGGTCAGGTGAATTGGCCATGCTAAATTGCCCATAGTGTTAGGTAAGGGGCAAATGTAGGGGTATGGGTGGGTTTCGCTTCGGTGGGTTGATGTGGACTTGTTGGGCCGAAGGGCCTGTTTCCACACTGTAAGTAATCTAATTACACAGTTCAGGTCGGTTACCGGATAACGGATTCTCAGACAGGAGAAAGACAGATTTAAGGGAAGAAAGAAATAGTGAAAACTGGGATAAGGAGGAGTCAAGGAGTAGCACAGATAGTGAAGGCGATGAGTCCCGCCTAGGGGGCGGTCCAAACACATACTCTGTCACTTTAAAAGGCTCACTTACCATGCATACTGAACAGGGCCCATCAGGGGTACAGCCTCCGTTTGAAAACAGTTATGATCTGCGAAGGAGGGAGACATTGCGGCAGCCCATAAAATATCAGCACCAACTGCCCCTAGTTTATAAAGGTTCTCTTATAGGGGATGTGTATCAGCCCTTTACCTATACGGATATGAACTGTATCTTGGATAAAATGCCCCTGCCCATGGAGGGAGGTGGACCCTGGATGACTAAATTTTGCCAATATACACTAGGCTATAAGTTAGCTATGGGCGATTGGAGAGCATTATTGGGCAAACAATTGCATGTGGGAGATACAGCAGATTGAAGTGTCGCGGGGACCACCTTAGTACCTGACTTGGACCCGTTTGTGCAGCATGCCACTTGTGTGGGAAGGGCAATGAGGGATAGATTCCCGATTCCACCGGGGACGATGCACTCGCTCACCTTCACAATGAAGGAGGGCGAGGATATGCATGTCTTTTTGGCTAGATGTAAAGGCTTGTGGACAGATACTGCAGGGAGCCATCCAGGGTCAGGTCAGCTACAGACCACGTTATTTAGGAATGCTGTTTTGGCAGGGATGCCTAAGGAAGTAAAAGAGGCAACTGAGAGTAATCCTGATATCCGAGGGTGTTCTACAGAACAGTGGGAAAAACACTTGACGCATCACATGAAGTGTTGTAGGACAAAGCAGGATGAAGATAAACAGAGCAATGAGTCAGCTCAAATGCAGTTGCTGCAGTTACAGCTCGAGGAGGCTAGAAGGAAGGTTAAAGAAACAAAGAAGGCCTCCCAAAAGACGACTAATCAGATGGTTCAGCAGCCGTCGGCACAAAGCCAATCTGCCGAGTCTAGACCCAACACCTGATTCGATGCCATACTACCCCCTTTATGGGGGCAGGCCAATAGGTGCTCCAGGACGAATGCATGGTAGATGAAAGGGCCGTGGTGGAGTCAGAGGTCAGACATTCTCCACCTGTTTTGAATGTGGCCAACCTGAGCATTGGAGAAGAAATTGTCCCCTGCGGTGGGGGCCCCAGGGACGCCAGGGATTGATCCGACGACAGTATGTCCCTTTAAATCAGCCTCCTAATCTGCCTTTGACATCACCAATGTAACATGTGGTATAGCTTCTTCAGACATCTCATACCATTCCAACTGTTCCAGAGTTAGTTCCACAACACCCACCACACCTTCTATCCCTCGCAGAATGCAACTGGAGGAAATATCCCATTGAGTCCCTTCTAGGTGTTGATAGAATGCGTGCTGATAGATTTTATTGTCATCTCTGTCGTAATATAGGGTCACATGAAGGGGATCTGCAGGAGGAGCATAGCGATGCAGCATCTGAGCCTAGGCTCACATCAGTGGCCGGACAGATCTTTTATTACCAATATATTTCATCACCTGCATGCCCTGTGAATTTGATGGGACATGACTTGCTGGTGAGATGTGGGGTCTTGGTTCTGTGAGGACTAGATGAACTCGTAGTGACCTTTCCAAATGGCTACTCTGTTAATTGTTCGATTGCGATGATTCACTCTGGATCCCAAATAATGGTATCACCAGACACATCACCAATGGCAGAAGGGCAGTGGGCAGATATATACTGGGGACTCCTTGAACCTGAGGAAGGGCAGGACAACGGCATACAGTCTTTATACAACCAATGGTGACCCTGGGTATAGAAGGCGTGGTGGGTGTTGTGGAACTAACTCTGGAACAGTTGGAATGGTATGAGATGTCTGAAGAAGCTATACCGCATGTTACATTGGCAGTGCATGCTGAATATCAGGCCAAGGATCTGGGACCTATGTCCAAACGCTTGATGTTACCCGGCTTACAATATTCACCCTCGGTTGAAGCTTATAGAATTATGCACAGAACAACTGACAAGGTGCTGCTGGAACATAGGCAGATTGAAAGGTTTCATGGCAGGGAAAAGACAGACCATCCACAGGCTGCAGCGATGCTTGATACTCTACCAGATACCTTGTGGTCAGCAGGTTCAACGGACGCTGGTTACTGCAAACATGTCACACCAGTCACATTCAATTTAATAGACCACACTCCGATTTGGCAGAGACAATACCCACACAAACCAGAGGCTGAAGCCGGCATCGCCGACACAATTGAAGGATTGGTCGCAGCAGGGGTACTAGAACCCTCCCAGTCAGCCTGGAATACTCCTATCTTACCTGTAGAGAAGCAGAATACAGGCAAATATAGGATGGCATATGATCTTAGACTGGAACTCCAACAGTTCCAGTCCCAAACCCTTACACTGCGATGTCTGTGCTGACCCCTGACCATGAGTGGTTCTCGTGCATTGATCTGGCCAATGCATTCTTCTGTTTGCCCCTAGCTGATCATTTGAGGGACATTTTTTCGTTCACCTATAAAGGCCAACAACTTTGTTATACGAGGGTCCCTCAAGGGTTCATTTTGTCACCTGGGGTGTTTAATCAGGTACTGAAACAGCAGCTGAAGGATCTGATGCTCCCAGACGGGGTGGTCCCAATATGTGGATGACATTCTTTTGGCGGCACCCGATCATGTTTCTTGTTTGGCAGCTACAAAGTCATTGCTGCTTCTCTTGTATAACGTCGGTTTCAAAGTTTCACGGGCTAAATTACAATGCTGCAGACGAACGGTGTCTTTTTTGGGTAGAGTTATTTCCGGTAAGGGAACAGGTGTATCTCCATCCCATACATCCTCTATTCTGCATCAGGCCAAACCAGTCACTGTAAAAGACATGCTCTCATTTCTTGGGTTGGCAGGATACAGTAGACAATTCGTTGCATCATATGGGGAGCTCACTTTCCCTCTCAGGGCCATGGTAAATGAGCAAGGCATGAGAAATTTGTCGGCCCATTTGCAGATGGAGGCAGACGAAAGTTTTATATCTCTTAAACAGGCCCTAACGCAGGCTGCTGATTTAGCGGTCCCGGACTACAAAGAGCCATTTTTCCTCAATATTTCTGAAAAAGTACACACAATAAATGGTGTTTTTTTCAGAAAAAAGGGGGAGGCAGGCAGGCGGTGATGTATGTAAGTGGTACCCTTGACCCAATAAAGGATAGACACCCGCCATGTACAAGACATGCAGCAGGGGTAGTAAGAATTCTCCAAAAGGTAGCACATATAGTCATGGGCCATTCACTAACAGTACTGACGACACATAGTATAGTGGCCTATGTGAATTCAACAGCCTTTACAATGACGCCACTGCGGCAAACCAGGTTAGAGAAAATCCTGAATGCACCACATGTAATTTTTACACATGAAGGAATTAACATGGCTGATAACATGGGAGAAGGAGAGCCACATATGTGTGAGGAAAGGGCACACAGAGATGCCAAAGTTAGGCCAGATTTACAGACAATTCCATTAGTAGACCCAGAAGTAGTGCTGTTCACAGATGGTTGCTGTTACAGACATCCAACTGAAGGACTTAAAGCAGCCTATGCAGTGGTGCGACAGACAAGTGAGGGATTTGAAGAAGTGTTGATAGGAAAAGTGACAGGCAAAGAATCAGCCCAATTGGCTGAACTACAGGCAATGATAGCTGCGTTAGAATGGTCAGAAGGAAAAAGAGTAAGTATTTACACCAATTCTGCATACGTGGCAGGGGCCAAACAGGTAGTCAATGGATCATAGCAGGATTTTTAACAGCAGCAAAAACCCCAATTAAACATGAAAAAGAGGTGAGAAGATTAGTAGTGGCCCTAATGAAACCTGCACAAGTGGCATTGATTAAGTGTAGAGGATATGATAAAACTGATACAATAGTAGCTAAGGGCAATCAGGAAGCAGACTTAGCAGCAAAAAAAAGCAGCAGGATATGCACCCCAGTACATAATGATGCAAACAGAGAGAACAGTGTATGATTTGATGCCCGCCTGCGATGCAAGTGTGTTAATAACAGTGCAGCAGAAAGCCTCTCCTCATGAACTGGCAGTATGGAGAGAGAGAGGGGCCATAGAGTCAGAAGGAATTTGGAGGTCACCGGACGGTAGACCAGTGCTACCCCCAGGTTTGATAGCTTCCATGCTCCAGGAAGCTCATGGGTTGACCCATTGTGGAAAGACGCAGATGCAGAGGTATCTGACACATTGGTGGCATCCGTACTTGCCGGCAATGATTGAAAATTGTATCAGAGAATATAAAACGTGTACAGAATATAATGTAAAAGCAACAGTGAAACCACACGAGGGAAAATTCCCTCCCCCAAGAATGCCAGGTCAGGAAATAGTGATTGACTACACTGACATGGTAGAGAGAGTAAACGGATACCGGTACCTTTTGGTAGCAGTGGATGCATACACTGGTTGGCCAGAAGCGATACCTGCGAAAAAGGAAGATGCAGAAACAGTGATCAAATTTTTGATAAACCAGTATCCAATGCATGGGTTTCAAAAGAAAGTCAGGTCAGATAATGGCACACATTTTAAGAACAAAGACCTGCAAGAAGTTGAAGCAGCTTTAGGATTGAAACATGCGTTTGGAACGGTGTACCATCCTCAGTCTCAGGGAAGAGTGGAGAGAATGAACCAGTCCATAAAAGGAAAAGTAAGAAAAGTGTGTGCACAAACGAAGTTAAGCTGGGTGGATGCCCTACCTTTAGTCTTAATGTCCATTAGAAGCTCAGTAAACTCTATTACAGGGTTTACCCCATATGAGCTAACCACAGGGCAGCAATTCTCGGGACCAGGAGCTGGAATACAGATGTTAGAGGGAGGAGTCTCAATAAGATACAAACCTTATTATGACCAACTAACAGCTTTGGTGTCAGCTTTTTCTAAACAGGTTGGATTGGAAAAGGGGGACCTACAGAGCCAGGCGCCATCCACCACGGAGTGGGTCCTGCTGAAGGTGATCAAGTGGAAGTGGTCGGAGCCACGGTGGACAGGACCTTACAAGGTGATGGAAAGGACATCTCATGCGGTTCGACTACAAGGGAAAGGAGACACTTGGTATCATTGGAGCCAGTGTGCGGCCACAGAACCGCCAACGAGAACTCTAGAACAAATAAGAACAGAAAAAGAGTAGAAGGGTCTTAAACTTTTAATTTTTGTGTAAAGAATATCATGTTTATTTTAGTAACTAGCCCACATTATTCTAAGCCGTTAAGATTGGGAGTTTTTGCTATTTTATGTATAAGTGTTATGCTACTGTTAATAAGGGCATCAACCGCGAGGGACAAACACACAGACGAGGTAGAAAGTCCCAGGAATAAGAGATCAACAGGACAAGAGATGGACAAATGTTTAAGGGAGGCGGGGAGCTGGGTACACATTAGACATGATAAAAAGCGTGATACAATATACCAGTTTGACTTATGCCAAGTAATTGACTGTGGCCAAAATATAGGGAACTGGAGGGAGTATGATATATGTCTTTGCATCTACGCCATTTACTATGACCCATGCCCGTCATGGGATAATGTAGTAACATGAACTGGGGTACAATGGACACCTAAGAAGTCGTCACCCTCGGATAATAGATGGGAGGTTAGAGACCATGTGAGCCTGACAAAGGGGCAACTTGACCATTCCTCAGAGCTAAAAAAATCCACTCTTGTTAACCCTGACAAGATTCAACATTAATCCTGGGTCTGAAGAGGTACAGATGTACTGTGGAATTGATGACAGAAGCTTTTACTTTGTAATACGTGTAGATCAATCAGGAGCGGATTCCATGGGACTAGTGAAGGTAACCTTAGTGGACCCTCCTACGAACCAGCCACAAATCGAAAATACGACAAGCATGGTGGCAGAATCAAGTTCAGGAGTTGTGACAGTAGATTATAACAACCTCACGAGATGGGATTTCACTGCATGATGGCTCTCACCATGCAGGTGGACTCTCCAAAAATAGCCTTAAGTGCTATTTTTCCACCTGTCAAGAATTCCATGTTACCTCCAGTGTTTACCCCAAGGGCCAACAATTATGCTTGTTTTGTTCGAAGATCTAATACAATCATGGGACACATGCCCGCTGACTGGTGTCAGAATACGATTAATGTAACCGGCTGGCAGAATGCTAGCACAATGGTTTGGGCCAGAGTTGATCTTTTTTGGTACTGTGGAGATAGAACACTACAGATTATTCTACCTCCAGATTGGTCTGGAACCTGCGCAATGGTCAGGCTAGGGGTACCCTTAATACTCTTAGGAGAAAGGCGACAGGAAATAGATCAACATGCATGAATACGCAGTGATTTGTTTGATATCACCTCTGGCTCAACCACGTACATAGATGCAATAGGTGTTCCCCACGGTGTATCTGATGAATATAAGTTGGTAGACCAGTTAGCAACAGGATTTGAGAATCTCCCAATCATTAGTGCTTTATTCCCAGTTACACCGAATAAAAACGTCGACCGAATTAATTATGTACATTACAATGTACTCAGGCTAGCCAATAGAACTAGAGATGCGGTGGCGGGACTCTCTGAACAACTGGCAGCGACCTCATTGATGACCGTACAAAATAGAATGGCCTTAGATAAGTTGTTGGCAGAAAAGGGGGGAGTGTGCTCTATGTTTGGAGATCAATGTTGTATGTTCATTCCCAACAATACAGCACCTGATGGCTCGGTAACCAGAGCCCTCGATGGACTAAGAATCTTGTTTGAAGAAATGCATGAACATTCAGTCATTGATAACCCTCGAGGAGGCATTTTTGATTCCTGGGTAGGGAAATGGAAAGGATTAATTGCGTCTGTGATTATGTCCCTCGTTGGTATGACCATTGTGTTCGTGTTGTGTGGATGTTGTTGTATCCCCTGTATCAGATCTTTGTTGAACAGGGTAATTATTACAGCAATTGAAGGGAAGGCTCCACCGCCCAGATGTCACAGATGGAGGCGGAAACCATGGCTCTGGCAAGAGGGGAGGACTATGCGTCGGAGAGTGAATGTGATACATAAAACTGGTTTGTTGGTCTCATTTTCATGAGACCAAAAGGTGGAGTTATAAATATATGGCTTACTTGTGGAGTGGATTCTAGACTGTGAGTGGGCGTGTCCTCGGCGTTCGGAGGTCACGTGATGCTCTGATGCGCGCGCAGAGGATGATCACGTGAAGCTCCGAGGCGCGGACGGGGTCTCCCGTGTCGCGCTCCGGAAGAGTGCCAGGAGGTCACGTGATCGGCCGTTTCGCGTCCCGGAAGTGTGCGAGTCTGCCGTTTCACGCCCAAAAGGAGGCCACGTGGTGCTCCTTTTCAGCAACAAAGGAAGGTCACGTGGGATCAGACATCCGGGAATGCGAGGAGGCGGGGAATGGAGTCAGATCAACAGCCAATTAGAAGACTGTATTGTATAAAAGACTGGGTCTGGGGCAGGAATATATCTTTGTTCTTTGTGAACTGACTTACTTAGTAGTTTGTCAGGGACAGAAGGGTATCCACTTATTGCTAGTATAAAACTAAAAGTGTAAGATTGAAAATCTTCTCCTAAAGCTTTATTTAAAGAGCACGCAGGGCTGGGCTCACACATAGAAAAAAGTAAGTTGGTAGACTGAGCCTAAAGTCCAACATCATCCAGAATACAACAATGTGAAGGAAAAGTGCTGCCACTTCCTATAAATTCTATGGAGGGGCTTTTTGATGAGCTCCTGCCAGAACAAAACAACAAACAACAGACTGCAGCAGTCACATTAACAAAGTTGCTTAAATGTGTCTATTATGTTAGCATTTTTATTTGGGAGATTAAAAAAAAGTTGCATCAATGCAAAACATCAAAAGTGTCCAGTAGTAAATAGCTTGTCCATTCAATATTCAGATCTCCATTTGTAGTCTAACATTTGGATAGCTTAACTCTGATGCAAGGATAAATATATTGAAGAATAGAGGTCCCTATCTCCTCCACACCCCTCAGTCTGTCTGTAGTGTTTTTCAAATATCGTGTTTTGAAGAAAAACCGACTGCTTTCCATTCTCCCACTATGTCTGGAGGTTGATCTATTTCATAAAAACAGTTTATTAAAGAATACAATACGGAATCCCTAAGTATCCAGCAATTTTGCAACAGCCATCAGCCAATTGTGGATTCAAGAGCTAATTGAAAATGTCATTCTTCAAGATCAATTTCAGCTGTGGCTGCTGTGAGGAATCTGGAAATGTTACGTCTCCGGAGACAGTTGCAGTGATCAGAAAACCAGTTTACTCCAGTACGCGTGTAAATGGTCCTTGATTCAGAACGAAAAATGTGAAAGGAATTTGCTGGAGAGCTGTTGTTTAAATTGTTTTGGGGCTTCTTCATGAAAGCATTCGTGAGCAGTGCAGCAAACACTTTGCAGACCAGACCATAGCAATTGTATTAAATTTACCTCTAATGCTTGCTTCAGATTAGAACTTTTATTTAACCGGAACAACAGGAAGCATCCAAATAAAAACTGAAAGAACTGCAGAAGCTGTAAATCAGAAAGAAAAACAGAAGTTGCTGGTGCTGTTGCTGGAAGCTTCCAAATTCTCTTCAGTGAAAGGTTTCTTCCCCTTCATCAGCGCAGTCCTGAATTGTTTCCCTCCCATTGACCTTTCTGGGCTCTGCTGCAAGGAGAAATCAATTGAACAAAAGGGCTTAAAGCATTCCTCCCTTTCTCCCCTACATTCTCTGCCTCTCCCCTTACCTGTGCTCTGCTTTCGTGCAAACCAATTATGTAAGTTTGATTAAAAAAATCACCAAGTATTGCAGTAATCCATCTGCGGTGTGACCAGTTTAATAAAAGGTGCTAAATGCAGATTGCGAGACCGAATCCAGAGTCTTCAGCCATTCCAATAGCTAGCACACAATTGCAGATAGAGGCAATTGGGGCGGCACGGTGGCACAGTGGTTAGCATTGCTGCCTCACAGCGCCAGAGACCTGGGTTCAATTCCTGCCTCAGACGACTGACTGTGTGGAGTTTGCACGTTCTCCCTGTGTCTGCGTGGGTTTCCCCCGGGTGCTCCGGTTTCCTCCCACAGTCCAAAGATGTGCGGGTCAGGTGAATTGGCCATGCTAAATTGCCCGTAGTGTTAGGTAAGGGGTAAATGTAGGGGTATGGGTATGGGTGGGTTGCGTTTCGGCGGGTCGGTGTGGACTTGTTGGGCCGAAGGGCCTGTTTCCACACTGTAAGTAACCTAATCTTGTCTCACCCAGTTTCTGGCCTGGTAAACTTGACAGTCCAAACTATAATGAAGATGTAAAACTGTGCTTATCCAGTTATCAGGTGATCGTGAAAAAGCAAGTTTGAATACGTGATGTGACAAAGATTTTGCTTCATTCAGTGCAAAGGAATTTGCTGCTGAACTGGTAGTTACTGTAAGATAACACAGGGACTCCTATGAAAACATCAGGCAGCAGTGCAGTGACCACCATTCCAGACCATAGCAATCACATACTGCCTCTCGATTATTTGCATTATTCTTTGGGTTTCAGAGTTTCCTTCAAAAAATTGCATTAGGTTGTGACATTGAAGACACTTCAGTGGAAAGTTGCCCGTTTTGCAGTATTGACGTTTGGAGTTATTTATCTGTGACCTTTCCTGAACTCTGTATGTGAATATATTCAAGAAATGAGTTTCCCAGTTCTCTCTTTCATCCATATCACTGGCTACAGTGTCCTTCAAACATCTGAAAGTGTTTTGAAAAAAAATTACCGTCTTTTGCAGTCATCCATCGGGAGTGTGACCAGTTGAACAAATGCAGCTGACCAAGGATTAAAATACTGAATCCAGAATCTTCAGCCATTAAAACAGCTGACAGACCATCTGAGATGGAACAGCAACTTTATGCCATTCAGCCCATTATGTCTACTTCACCATTGATCATGGCTGATTTATTTGGCATCTCCATTCTCCTGCCTTCTTCCCATCAACCTAGAGCCCTTTACTAATCAGTAACCTCTGTCTTGAATATACTCAATGAACTCATTTCCACAGCCTTCTGCGGCAATGTGTTCCACAGGGTCACCCACCTCTGGCCAAACAAATTCCCCCTCATCTCTTTTCAAAACTGTGATCCCTTCACTCTGAGGGTATGCCCTTGTGTTCTAATCGCTATAAATAGTAGAAACACGTCCATATCCACTCTATCCAGGCCTCTCATTATTCTGTACATTTCACCCCAAATTACCCCCTCATCCTTCTAACATCAGTTGAGTACAGACTCAGAGTTCTCAACTGCTACTCATAGGAATCCCAAATGTAGATGAATTGAAATGCAAATTTGGGACAAAGTTTATCTTTTGTGACCAATTGCAGATATTGAAGTCCTAACAAAAGTAAATTTCTACAAAAGTGATAGATCTGGAAGATGAGCTGGATACACGACAAATCTTCTCAAAACTCTAGGACATTACAAAGTGAGTTTTGCCTAAAGTGCAATTTAATTGTTGATGAATATTGTATTTGGAATAATCACTGGATAACCAGCAATTCCTGTGATGTTATGTGGGCAGTTCCTTCTGTATACATCCTAGAACAAGTAGAAGATATCATTGCAGGCCATAGTTAGTACATAATGGGAACTGTTAGACTCTGCCTCAAACTGTGTATTTTTCATAGAATTTGGGTGGTGATTTTTTTTTAAACAAGACGTTTGCAGTAATAATTTTGTGAATTGTGGTGGAGCTCTGCTGTTTAGACTGAGAGCTGGAGCCAGTGCTGCTGTGATGGGTGGCCTGGTGTGAATGGTGGATAACCAAGAAAGTGCTGCCTGGTCACTAGGCAATTAATGAAATGGCCCAATCCCAAGAGCTGACAGTGAAATCAGAGAGAAGGCAGAGCAGCAACCTTTTCTTTTCCACCATGAGTGATTGCTGTTGCTGAGCCTGTACTAAAAAGATTTGCTGACCTGAGGTCCTGGCTTGCCCACCTCTGACAATGTGATGTAATTGTAGAGAAGTAAGTCAGGCTTTACACCTGGGCTCCCCTCCACTTTGCCAAATCACTCTTGTCCGCGACCACAACCAGTTGACTGGGAAAATTCAGCCCTGTATGTGGAGACAGTATCCAAAGATCTGCACAGGATAAAATGAAAACTTCATTCCCCTTCTATTTTTGAGCCTTGAGTTCTTTATTTGAGATATTTCTAGATTGAACAATCAGTAGAAAGTGTTGAAATAATGAATTTATTGCATCCTTATCTCGCTTTCTTTGCTTCCATACTTCAGTCTCACTCTGGAGACTTGGAGTGCAGGATCGTAGTTCCTTGAAAGTTGAGTCCTAGGTCGATAGGATAGTGAAGAAGGTGTTTGGTAATGCTTTCCTTTATTGGTCAGAGCATTGGATTTCGGGGTTGGAAGGCCATTTTGCAGTGGGATAGGACATTGGTTAGGCCATTTTTAGAATATTGTGGGCAATTCTGGTCTCCTTCCTATCGGAAAGGTGTTGTGAAACTTGAAAAGGTTCAGAAAAGATTTACAAGGATTTTGGCGGGGTTGAAGGGTTTGAGCCAAAGGGAGAGGCTGAATGGGCTGGAGCTGTTTTTTCTGGAGTGTTGGAGGCTGAGGGGTGACCTTCATGGAGGTTTATGAAATCATGAGAGGCAAGGGTAGGATAAATAGAGAAAATCTTTTTTCTGGGGTGGGGGAGTCCAGAACTAGAGGGGATAGGTTTAAGATGAGAAGGCAGAGATTTATAAGGGACCTTTGGAGAAACCTTTTCACGCAAAACATGGTGCGGATATGGAATGAGCTGCCAGAGGAAGTGGTGGAGGCTGGTCCAATTACAACATTTAAAAGGCATCTGGATGGGTTCATGAATAGAAAGGATTCAGAGGGATAAGGGCCAAGTGCTGGCAAACGGGACTAGATTAATTTAGAATATTTGATCAGCATGGATGTGTTGGACCATAGGATCTGATTCCATGCTCTACATCTCTACGACTTTTGTCCTGCAAACTACCACTGATTGTTTCATTGAAATAAATCAGTATCTACTGTCATTATTACAATTTTACAAACATTGCAGAAATAAACGTGTGAATCTCGCTGCCTTGAACTGCGAGCTGGAGCCAATGCTGCTGTGATTGTTGGCAGCACAAAGCATGGGCATGGTGCTGATGGTGGCTCATCAAGGCTGACAGTGAAATCAGATTGATGACAGAATAGCAACCTTTTCGTGCTGCCATTTGTGATCACTATTGCTGAGCCTAAAAATATCTTGCTGGCATGAGATCAGTTGTGGATGTTGAAGAATTCTGGCAATCCTAGTCACAAGATACACAGACACCAGAGACCCTCAGTTGGCTGCTCAGTGGGTGGTCAAGCCAGCTAGCTTGCCCAACCTCTGACAATATAATGGAACAACAGGGCAGGATGTCAGGCTTTATACCAGGGCTCCTCTCAACTTTGCAAATCATCTCATGTCCCAGGCTACAACTATCTGACTGGGAAAATCCAGCCCTGTATGTATCCAGAGTTCTTCAAAAATTGCAAGTGACTACGCAGCAAGTGTCAAGTATTGAGGAGATGGGTTTGTCACATTCTTTTCTCTTTGTTTGTGTGTTTCCACGCTCCAGCCTCACTCTCTTTTCCTGCAACTACCACTGAAGGGTTTGGGAAATAAATCACCATCTACAGGACACAGATATCTTATGTATGAATACTTTTCATTAATTAACTGTTAATGGCTTAAAATACAGACTCTATTTCTTTCAAGTTCATAACAATGTTTTGACTATGGATGTGGATATTTGCTTAAAATAACTTAATAGCACTTTATGACCATTTACAGCTCTGAAAACATTGACAATCGAAACGGTGACAGAAATGGGGATGTGGGTTTTCTGGAAACTAAGGTGGGCATCAAAAAGTAAATTGGATAAAATATGCGACCGAGTTTTTGCCTCATTCAGAGTTAAGAATGTGAAAAGCAATTGCTGTTGAACAGCAGTTACTGTAAGATAATGTAAAGATTACTCATGAAGGCATCACGCAGCAATGCATTGAACACCATTCCAGACCATATCAATCACATTCTAATATTTGCTCTATTCTTAATGTTTGAGAATTTTTTTGCAAAAAATGAGTTTTAGGAAAGATTACGGTATGATGGCTCATTGGTTAACACTGCTGCCTCACATCACTAGGAACCCGGATTCACTGCTACCTTCGGGCAACTGTCTGTATTGTGTTTGCACATTCTCCCCATTTCCGTGTGGGTTTCCTCCAGGTGCTCCGGTTTCCTCCCACAGTCCATGGGAGGGATTGGCCATGTTACATTGCCCACAGTGTGCAGGTAAGTGCAAGCTAGGTGGATTAGCAACGGTAAAAGCAGGGTTATAGAGTAGGGAGTTTGTTAGGGTAGGCTGCTCTTCAGGCAGTTCAGTGTGGATGCAATGGGCCGAATGACCTGTTTCCACGCTGTAGGGTTTCCTCAAAAATACGCTTAAATGAAAAATTGATCATCTTTTGGTATTGAAGCTTGGAGTTATCTGTCTGTGACTTTTCTAGACTCTGAATATGAATATATTCAAGAAATAAGTTTCCCTTCACCCCCTTTTGCCCTCATCCCCGGCTACAGTGTCCTTCAAACCTATGAAAAGGTTTTGAAGTAAATGCCACTATGTAATGCCCAACATCTGGAAGGTGACCAGTTGAACAAAAGCAGCTGACCAGGAATTGAAATACTGAATCCAGAGTCTTCAGCCAGTGAAACAGCTGAGAGACCATAAGATTGTAGAAGAGGAATGAAGCCATTCAGCCCTTAGGACCTTCTCTGTTCTCAAAGATGGCTCCTTCACTCTGAAGCTGTGCCCTTTGGTCCTAATGTCTCCTACTAGAGGGAGCATCTTTGCCATGTTCACTCTATCCCAGCCTGTCAGTATTCTGTAAGTTTCAACCAGATTCTCCATTTATCCTTCTAAATTCAATTGAGCACAGACTCATAGTCCTCAACCGCTCCTCGTCGGAATCCCAAATGTAGATAACTTGAATGCTAATTTAGATGACTTGACTTAACTTTCATGACCAATTAAATATGTGGAAATCCTGACAGTCCAAACTGGATTTGGAAATCATCGTACTTGAGGAAGAATTGAAGTAATTATAAAGTGAGTTTGATTGGAAGTACAATTTCATTCTTCATTAATATTGTCAAGGTATACAGCACAGAAACAGATCGATTCAACTCATCTGCGCCGACCAGACATCCAACCTCAAACAATTTGCCAACGTTTGGTCCATATCTCTCTAAAACCTTCCTATTCATGTTCCCATGCCTTTTAAATATTGCACTTGTAGCTGTCTCCAACACCACCTGTGACAGCTTGTTCCATGCACACACCACCCGCTGCATGGAAACGTTACCCCTCTGGTCCTTTTTAAATCTTTCTCCTCTCAATTTAAACGTGCGCCACATTGTTTTTGACTCCCCTATCTTGGGAAAAAGACCTTGGCTATTCACCCTATCCATGCCCCTCATCATTTTATAAACCTCACTAAGGTCACCCTCTCGCAATGTCCTTGTAAATCTTGTATTTTGAATGAAGTCAGTCACTTGACAACAAGTAATTCCAGTACAATTATATTGATATTTCCTGTGTGCACAATCAACATTCTCGGCTGTAGTTAGCACATTACAGAATTGTTGTCAACCTCCAAACTGTGTGTGTTTCCGAGAGGTTGGACTTTTTTTTAACAAGTGATTGCAGTAACAATTTTGTGAATTCTGCTGAAGTCCTGCTGCTTGGACTGAGAGCAGGAGCCCATCCTGCTGTGATAGGTGTGACCACCAGGGGTGGCATAGTACTGTCTATGGTTAATCAAGAAGCTGCTACCAGGTCACAATCCCATTAATGATATGGTCAGATCCTGAGCTGCCAGTGATATTAGAATGATGAGAGAGCAGTAACCTTTTCTTTTCCGCCATTAGTGGATACTATAGCTGAGCTTATACCAAATGAAAATTCAGCACTGTGTATCCGAATAGTATTGAACGCTCTTCACTGGAGAAATTGGAAAATTGGTTGCCCTTGTACATTGAAGAAATTGATTTGTTGCTCCCTTATTACCCTGTCGTTGTTTCCAAACTTCAGCTTCACTGTCGGTTTTGCAAACGTCCATTGAAATGAATCGCTGTCTACTGGAGTTATGTCTTAAGTGCGACCTGTTGTTTTACAAAATTAGCTGTCAGTGGCTTGAAATAATGAGTCTCTTATTCAGGTTTATAAAAATGATTTTATTATAGACGTAGGTGTTTCAGAGTGTAAAATAGTGAAAGGCAATTGCTAGTAAACTGCAATTAATGTGCGATAAAGTCGGGTTTCCTCACAAAGGCATCACACAGCAGTGCTGTGAACACCATTCCAGACCATAGCAATCATTTTACTACCTCTCTTATATTTTCACTATTCCTGAGGTTTGAGAGAGTTCTTCCAAACAAACATCCAATGGAAAATTGCCCGTCTTTCTGTATTGAAGTTTGGAGTTATGTATCTGTGACCTTTCTAGTGTCTGAATATGAACATATTGAAGACAGAAGTTTCCCATCACCCTTGTTTGTGCTTATCACCAGCTACATGTTCTTCAAACCTCTGGAAGGTTTTGAATAAGAAGTCACCTTCTAGTGTGGTTCTTCATCTGGAGTGTGACCAGTTTAATAAAAGCAGCTGACTAGGAACTAAAATACTGAATCCAGAGTCTTCAGCCTTTCAAACAGCTGTCAGATGAGAACATTTGTAGGAGAAAAATTAAGCCATCCATTCCATTGTGTCTGTTCATCATTGATCAGGACTGATATATTTCTCATTCTCGTTGTTGTGGTGATGCTCGCCGAGCTGGGAATTTGTGTTGCAGACGTTTCATCCCCTGTCTATGTGACATCCTCAGTGCTCACTATAAATGCCGGAAGAAACATCACAGAAGCACTTCACAGGAGGCTCCCAAGCACTGAGGATGTCACCTAGACAGGGGACGAAAAGTCCGCAACACAAATTCCCAGCTCGGCAAACAGAACCATAACAACGAGCACCCGAGTTACAAATCTTCTCCCAAACTTTGAATTTCTCATTCTCAGTCTCTTGCCTTCACCTCATAACCATCAATCCCCTTACTAAGACAGATGGTGTGTTGGCTTTCATTAGCAAGGGGATTGAGTTTAAGAGTTGTAAGGTTCTGCTGCAACTCTATAAAGCTGTGGGTTAGACCACACTTGGAATATTATGTTCAGTTCTGGTCACCTCATTATGAGAAGGATGTGGAAGCCTTAAAGAGGGTGCAAAGGAGATTTACCGGGACGCTGCATGGACTGGGGGGCATGTCTTATAAAGAAAGGTTGAGGGAGCTAGGGTTTTTCTCATTGGAACAAAGAAGGATGAGAGGTGACTTGATAGAGGTGTACAACATGATGAGAGACATAGACAAATTTGGTAGTCAAAGACTTTTTCCCAGGTAAGAAATGACTATCATGTGGGGACATAATTTTCAGATGATTGGAGGAAGATTTAGGGTCGAGGTTGAGGTAGGTAGGTTCTTTACACAAAGAGTGGTGAGTGCATGGAATGCACTGCCAGTGGTGGTGGTAGAGTCAGGTACATGAGGGGCATTAAAGTGTCTCTTGACAGTACAACGAAGGTTGGTAGGTTAGTTGTAGAATAGAGTAGGATAAAATGTTGGCATCACATCAAAGGCCAAAGGGCCTGTCCTGTGCTGTACTTTCTTTGTTCTATGTTGTAATCAAGAATCTAAATATCTCTGTCTTGAATACACCCTTTTCACCATTACTGCCTGCAAGCTATACATTTAGGGAAATAAATCACCATCTACCACCATCATGTATTTTGCATGTGACCTGTTTTCATCAAATTAGCTATCAATAGCTGAAAACTTTGGCTGTCTTTTTGTATCTTTAAAAATGATTTTACTGAGGATGTAGGTGTTTGCTTCAAATGCTTAAAAGTATCTTATGACCATTTGCACCTTTAAAAACTTTAATGGTGCAAAATGCAAAGGAGTTACAGATCCACGTTTCCAACAATTAAGATGATCAGCAAAATGTCAGTTTGATGCAATGTGTGTCTAGGTTTTTTCTTCATTCGGAATGTAAGAGAAAGGAAATAGCTGGTGAGCTGGCAGTTCTCTAAGGTTATTCACAGATCCTCATGAAGGCATCACATAGCAGTACAGTGAGCACTATTCTAGTCTTTGGCAATCATATTAATATGATTTAATATTTGCACTATTTCTTGGGGTTCAGACTAAAATAAGACTAAAGGTTTAGAATAAAAATTTTGCCATCTAGTGTAGTTCTACATGTGGAGGTTGACCATTTGAACAAATTGAATCAACTCTAGCATTCGAACCAGGTTGATATATTTCTCAACCTCATTCTCCTGTCTTCTCCCCAAAGCCCTTGATCATCTCACTAAGCAAGAACTCCCTCTGTCTTAAATACACTCAATGACTTGGCCTCCAAAGCCCTCTGCTGCAATGATTTCCACAGATTCAGCAACCTTTGGCTGAAGAAATTCCTCCTCAGATCAGTTCTAAAGGGTGATCCCTTCACCGAGGTTGTATCCTGGGGTTGTCAACATTTTACTGACATGAAACAAGACTCAGACAATTTTTTTTGTCCAAAACCAATCTTTATTATTATTCTTGCAAGGGGAGAAAACCTTTCCATATAGGCAGTATCTCCAAAATGTTATTCAAAATGACATAATAATATAATCAAAGGAAGTTTTTATATGACTTATCCTTTTTAGTAGTAATAACAAACCAGACTGATAGGGAATACATGAAACTAGTACAGGTCACAACTCGTTCTTTCCCAGAGATTCTGACCAAAAGGTCTATACTTACTAAGACTGGGATTATGACCAAACAGTTGTCTGTTTTGAAATGGCTTCTACTTTATCATCTTTTTAATTGAAACATCTTTGTTGTTAATAATAAATTTTAATCCTTAAGCCACTTTATCCTTGATGTTGCTAAATGTGTAATCATTGAGCTATTCCAGCTTTCATGCTGGCTTCCCAAACAATTTATTCTTTCACATGGTCCTCGTCACTCATAATAGTGGAAGCATCTTCTCTGTAGCCACTTTCTCCAGGCTTTTCAGTATTCTGTAACTTACAACCAGATGCCTCCTCATCCTTCTCATATTAACCGAGTGCAGACCCAGAATTTTCAACTCGAATCCCAGTTATTGCAGGATTCAAATATTCATTTAAATCTCTTAATTTTTTTTATGACCAATTGCATTTGTGCAAACTTTAACAGTCCAGACTTCTACAGAGGTGGAAATGATGGTTGACTGGGAAGAATTGCAGCAATTGGAAAACAAGTTTGTCCTGATGTGTGGTTTAATTCTCATTTAATATTATATTTGATTAGGTTTGCCATGGTGTGGAAACAGGTCCTTCGGCCCAACACGTCCACACCACCCCTCTGAAAAGAAACCCACCCCCCTTCCTATATTTACCCCTGACTAACAGCCTAACATATGAAGCAATTTAGCATGGCCAATTCATCTGACCTGCACATCTTTGGATTGTGAAAGGAAATCCACACAGACACAGGGAGAATGTGCAAACTCCACACAGACAGGTGGGAATTGAAGCCACGACCCTGGTGCTGTGAGGCAGCACTGCTAACCACTGAGCCACCGTGCTGCTCATTTGGAATGCAATCACTGGATAGCAAGCGATTGATCTAAAGTTATGTGCTGCATGCATCATTGCAGGTTGCCACCTTGAGGAAACGGTTGAATGAAGCCTCTAAAATTGGTATTGTTCCTTAGCATTAGATGGTGGTGCTCTTTTAACAAGACATTTGCCGCCATAATTTGTTAAGCCGGTGAAGCCCTGCTACTTGTACTGAGAGGTGAGTCCTGCTGTGTTGGGTGGCATTGTGCTGATGGTGGATAATCAAGAAGATGCTACCAGGTGACTATCTCATGAATGAAATTGCCTGATCCCAAGACCTGGCCGTGAAATCAGCGAAGGCAAAGCAGCGAACTTTTCTTTTGCTATCAAAGGTGACTGCTATTGCGGAGCCTCGACTAATTGACTGGGAAAATGTAGCCCTGTGTGTAGAGACAATATCCAAAACTTATTATCGGACGAATTGTAAACTTGGTTGCCCTTCTATATTTGGGCTGGAACTCCTTGTTTGAGATATTTCTAGACCATGCAAGGTGTAAAGTATTGATGAAATTCATTTGTCACATCCTTTTCGCCCTCTCTTTGCTTCCATGCTCCAGCCACACTGCATCATCCTACAAACCTCCATTGAAGGTTTTGGGGAAATAAATCACCATCTACTACAGTTGAATATTTTGTGTTGTGACCTGTTTTCACCAAATTAAAATCACAAAACACCAGGTTAGAGACCAACAGGTTTAAGCACAAGCTTTCAGAGCGCTGCTCCTTCGTCGGGTAGCTAGTGGAGCAGGATCATAGAACACAGAATGAATAGGAAAAGATCATTGAGTCAGACAACTAATGCAATATATTGAACAAACCTAGATTACTGTCTGCAATATTCAACCAATTAGCTACCAATGACTTAACACTTCTATGAAAACATAGACAGTCCAAACAGTGAGGGAAATGGAAATCCAGATCCTCCAGAAACTAAGGGGCTCATTGAAAAGTAAGCTTGATATAATATGACTAAGGTTTTGCTTCATTTAGAGTGCAAGAAAAAGGAAATTGCAGGTGAGCTGGCATTTTCTGTAAGTTTTTTCAGGGACTGTTTGAAGTCATTCCATAGCAATGCAGTGAGTATCACTCCAAACCATAGCAATCACATTACTGCCTCTCTAAAATTTGCATTATTCTTAGTGGTTGAGCGTTTTCTTCAAAAAGTTGAGCAACTCTTGTTCACAACTTCAGCTCTCTGAAGAAGGGTCACTTGACTCTGATTTCGCTTCACAGATGCTGCAAAACCTATTGAGTTTCTCCAGAAATTGCTGTTTTTCATTCTGATTGTCAACTTTTACAGTTTGTTATTTTCACATTAAAGAAACTGTTGAATATCATTCTAATATTTGCGCAATTCTTCCTCACAGCGCCAGAGACCCGGGTTCAATTCCCACCTCAGGCGACTGACTGTGGAGTTTGCACGTTCTCCCGATGTCTTTGGGTTTCCTCCGGGTGCTCCGGTTTCCTCCCACAGTCCAAAGACGTGCGGGTTAGGTGAATTGGCTATGCTAAATTGCCCGTAGTGTTAATTAAGGGGTAAATGTAGGGGTATGGGTGGGTTGCGCTTCGGCGGGTCGGTGTGGACTTGTTGGGCCGAAGGACTTGTTTCCACACTAAGTAATCTAATCTAAATTTTACATGGATATTTGTAGTTAATGCTGCAAACCAGATGCTGGAACTGAATCCTGGAAACATTGGCCTATGCCAAGGATAGAATGTTGCCAGCAGTGACCAATGTAGAGATTGTTGCCCGGGTTACTCACCAGTTGACAGTGTGGCTTAGTTTCAAGAGCTGCTAGTTCAGTGAAGGGGATGGTAGATCAGCACATTTCGGGCCCTACTATTCACATTGATCATCGCTGAGGCTGCAAAGGTGGGCTCAGTCAGGGAAATGAGGGAGGCAACGCATAGAACACCATTCCAGATCATACCAATCACATTCTAATATTTGCTCTATTCCTAATGTTTAAGAATTTTCTTGCAAAAAAATACTTTTAGGAAAGATTACAGCATGATGGCTCAGTGGCTTACATTGCTGCCTCACAGCACCAGGAGCCCGGATTCACTGCTACCTTCGGGCAACTGTCTGTGTGGTGTTTGAACATTCTCCCCGTTCCAGGTGCTCCGGTTTCCTCCCACAGTCCAAACTATGTGCAGCTTCGAGGGATTAGCCATGTTAAATTGCCCACAGTGTGCAGGTAAGTGCAAGCTAGGTGGATTAGCAATGGTAAAAGCAGGGTTATAGAGTAGGGAGTTTGTTTGGGTGGGCTGCTGTTCAGACAGTTCAGTGTGGATGCAATGGGCTGAATGGACTGTTTCCATGCTGTAGGGTTTCCTCAAAAAATATGCTTAAATGAAAAATTGCTCATCTTTTGATATTGAAGTTTGGAGTTATCTGTCTGTGATTTTTCTAGATTCTGAATATGAATATATTCAAGAAATAAGTTTCCCTTCACCCCTTTTGCCTTCATTCCTGGCTATAGTGACCTTCAAACCTATGAAAAGGCTTTGGAGTAAATGCCACTATGTAATGCCCAACATCTGGAATGTGACCAGTTGAACAAAAGCAGCTGACCAGGAATTGAAATACTGAATCTTGAGTCGTCAGCCACTCAAACAGCTGACAGACCATAAGATTGTAGAAGAGGAATTAAGTCATTCAGCCCTTAGGACCTCCTCTCAATTCTCAAAGATGGTCCCTTCACTCTGACACAGATTGTGGACATGGATACCACTATTAAACGTGGGGACACTTCCCACCTTGTACATGGCAGGTACTCATGCAACTCGGCCAACGTCCTCTATCTTATACGTTGCAGGCAAGGATGCCCGGAGGCATGGTACATTGGGGAAACCGAGCAAAGGCTATGACAATGGATGAATGGGCACCGCCCAACAATCAACAGACAGGGGGGTTCCCTCCCAGTTGGGTCCAGGACATTCAGCCTCGGACCTTCGGGTGACCATCCTCCAAGGTGGACTTCGGGACAGCCAGCAGAGGAAAGTGGCCAAGCAGAGGCTGATAGCTAAGTTCGGTACCCATAGGGAGGGCCTCAACCGGGACCTTGGGTTCATGTCACATTACAGGACACACACACACACACACACACTTTGTGGGGTGAATTTGTATTGCACAGTTATATTGCACGTTGCTCAAAAACTGCATACATTCATGTAGAACTCTGAGCTCAAAAACTGCAGGAATTTATGTAAAACACTGTTACCTCACTTATTAGATTAGAATCAACCTAAACATCAGGTCATAGACAGAGAACACAGGGGGCTAACACCTTCAACATTGTCTAGCTATCACCATTGTTAGCAGCTAACCCAAGAATGCAACTTTAAAAGAAAGGCTTTTGTGATTTACACATGAAAGAATTGAAACTATCACTGTATTCTAACAGATGAAAGGCTTAACAGACAATCAATTTTTCAATGTATAATTTCAGTTAAATCACACTGCAAATCTGTGTTATGATCGAGCCCTCCACAAATCACCTGATGAAGGAGCGTCGTTTCGAAAGCTCGTGTGCTTCCAATTAAACCTGTTGGACTATAACCTGGTGTTGTGTGATTTTTAACTTTGTACACCCCAGTCCAACACCAGCATCTCCAAATCATATATTTGTCCTGCCTTTGCCAGCCATGGCTCCAGCTGTTTAGACTCTCAACTCTGACGTACACACTATTTCTCTTAAGCTCTTTTAAAAACTATCTTTTATCAAGTTTTTGGTAATTGCACTGACTTCAATGAATTGCAATCTTTTAACATTCCCAAGAATTAGATTAGATTACTTAGTGTGGAAACAGGCCCTTCGGCCCAACAAGTCCACACCGACATTTACCCCTTACCTAACACTATGGGCAATTTAGCATGGCCAATTCACCTGACCCGCACATCTTTGTGAATGTGGGAGGAAACCAGAGCACCCAGAGGAAACCCACGCAGACACAGGGAGAACGTGCAAACTCCACACAGTCAGTCGCCTGTGTCAGGAATTGAACCCAGGTCTCAGGCGCTGCGAGGCAGCAGTGCTAACCACTGTGCCACCGTGCCGCCAATTAGTCACTTCATTTCAAAATGTCTAACTTTCATGAGTTAAAATATCATTTGGCGACTTAATAAAGTGGGCCAATTGTGTTTTTGAATCAATACTGAACAGTATGACTTCTGCTAATTGACCTGAAAGCAGACGAACTAAAAAACATCTCTCCGGTGTAAACTATTTCTAAGATGAAGCAGTATATCTTTTCTCAAACAGCATGAGGCTGTCAGTGCACTAATATAGCTGAGCACCTCCCAAACCAAATACTAATAGGAATGGAACTGGTTAGTCTCAATAGATTCTCAATGTACTGTAATATTTCATACATGGACCGCTTTAAATGTGCAGCCATCTGTTTCAGTTGAATGCAGTAAGCAGCATAGGTCTGTAGATAAGGAAATTCCGAGTAAAAAACTAGAACAGCATTTTCAGCGTAAATTGTTCCACATAAGTTGGATGCTAATTACACAAATCTTTTTGGAGACTTTGTAAAGTTGAAGGTTCCTCCTGTGTATCCCATCATAGACTGAGCTCCAGCTATGGTCTGTCTTCTCATTCCCACCAAGACTGATGTTTGATGCCTGGCATTGACTCCTGGTCCACCTTGTGTTCACATCCCTTCATGTTCTTGCCACCCTTCTGTCTGGAATTACTTGAGGTCCCAAACTTTTCCTGGAGCATCTTTTTTCTTTTGTTCTGCCAAGTCCAGTTTGCTGTACATCTCTCGATTCCTACATCAGCCCCACTACCAGTAGTGGTACTTCCTGCAGATAGATAATTCGCCCAGACATAACCATCCCTGATGTTTTAAGAAACTGATGAAAAATCACTCTGGCCAAGCTCTTGGTTAGCTCCCATCATTTTAATGTAGTCTGTGTCTGGTTAACCTGCTGTGAAATGCCATTCTATTCCAAAGCTGCTTTTCTGTTTTGTGATCACTTCTCTGTATAGCTGTTATCATCTTGTTTGGAAAAAAAAACATTGCTTTGTCTGCGAAATAAAGTGTGTGGCCTCTTCATATTAACCAGGCAGTGAATAGAAGTGAGTATCAAGCTGACTATATTGGAGAATCTCATTGGGATCCTCAACGAGGCCCAACTTTTCCATGTTACTGGGATGTCCAAGGTTTGGCAATGCAACTGCCAGAATTCAGACAAACAAATCATAGAACATAGAAAAATACAGTGCAGTACAGGCCCTTTGGCCTTCGATGTGCCGATCCAAGCCCACCTAACCTACACTAGCCCAATAACCTCCATATGCCTATCCAATGCCTGTTTAAATGCCCATAAAGAGGGAAAGTCCACCACTGTTACTGGCAGGGCATTCCATGAGCTCACGACTCGCTGAGTAAGGAATCTACCCCTAACATCTGTCCTATACCTACCATCCCTTAATTTAAAGCTATGCCCCCTCGTGATATCTGACTCCATACGTGGGAAAAGGTTCTCATGGTCAACCCGATCTAAACCCCTAATCATCTTGTACACCTCTATCAAGTCACTCCTAAACCTTCTTTTCTCCAATGAAAACAGCCCCAAGTGCCTCAGCCTTTCCTCATACGATCTTCCTGCCATGCCAGGCAACATCCTGGTAAACCTCCTCTGCACCCGTTCCCGTGCCTCCACATCCTTCCTATAGTATGGCGACCAAAACTGCACACAATACTCCAGATGCGGCCACCCCAGAGTCTTATACAACTGCAACATGACCTCAGGACTCCGGAACTCAATTCCTCTACCAATAAAAGCCAGAATGCCATATGCCTTCTTCACAGCACTATTCACCTGGATGGCAACTTTCAGAGATCTGTGTACATGGACACCAAGATCCCTCTGCTCATCCACACTACCAAGTATCCGACCATTAGCCCAGTACCCCATCTTCTTGTTACTCTTACCAAAGTGAATCACTTCACACTTATCTACATTGAACTCCATTTGCCACCTTTCTGCCCAGCTCTGCAGCTTATCTATATCCTGCTGTAACCTGCCACATCCTTCCTCACCGTCAACAACTCCACCGACTTTTGTATCATCCGCAAACTCGCTCACCCAACCTTCTAGACCCTCCTCCAGGTCAGTTATAAAAATGACAAACAGCAATGGTCCCAAAGCAGATCCTTGCGGAACGCCGCTGGTAATTGCACTCCAAGATGAACCTTTCCCATCAACTACTACCCTGTCTTCTTCCAGCCAGCCAATTCCTAATCTAAACCTCCAACTCACCCTCAATGCCATACCTCCGTATTTTTTGCAGTAGCCTACCATGGGGAACCCTATCAAACGCCTTACTAAAATCCATATACACCACATCTACTGCTTTTCCCTCGTCCACTTCCTTGGTCACCTTCTCAAAGAACTCAATAAGGTTTGTGAGGCACGACCTGCCCTTCACAAAACCATGCTGACTATCCTTGATCACATTATTCCTATCCAGATGTTCATAAATCCTATCCCTTACAATTCTCTCTAAGACTTTGTCCACAACAGAAGTGAGACTCACCGGCCTACAGTTACGAGGGTTATCCCTACTCCCCTTCTTGAACAAGGGAACCACATTTGCTATCCTCCAGTCTTCTGGCACTATTCCTGTAGACAACGAGGACATAAAAATCAAGGCCAACGGCTCTGCAATCTCCTCCCTTGCTTCCCAGAGAATCCTAGGATAAATGCCATCAGGCCCAGGGGACTTATCTATTTTCACCCTTTCTAGAATTTCCAACACCTCTTCCCTACATACCTCAAAGCCATCCATTCTAATTAATTGTGACTCAATATTCACATCAGCAACAATGTCCTGTTCCTGAGTGAATACTGACGAAAAGTATTCATTCAGTGTCTCCCCAATTTCTTCAGCCTCCACACGCAACTTCCCACTACTATCCTTGACTGGACCTATTCCTACCTATTCCTGACATACCTGTAGAAAGCCTTTGGGTTTTCCCTAATCCTACCAACCAAGGACTTTTCATGTCCCCTCCTTAGCTCTCTCTTCAGATCCTTCCTGGCTGCCTTATAACTCTCAATCGCCCCAATTGAACCTTCACGCCTCATGTTTACATAGGCCGCCCTCTTCCCTTTAACAAGGGATTCCAATTCCTTATTAAACCACGGCTCCCTCACACGACCCTTTCCTCCCTGCCTGACAGGTACATACTTATCAAGGACACTCAATAGTTGCTCCTTGAACAAGCTCCACATATCGATTGCACCCTTCCCTTGAAGCCTACTTTTCCAAGCCACACATCCTAAGTCATGCCTCACCGCATCATAATTTCCCTGCCCCCAGCTATAACTCTTGCCCTGCAGTGCACTTATCCCTCTCCATCACTAGAGTAAAAGTCACCGAATTGTGGTCACTGTCCCCAAAGTGCTCACCTACCTCCAACTCTAACACCTGGCCTGGTTCATTACCTAGAACCAAATCCAGTATGGCCTCACCTCTTGTTGGCCTGCCTATATATTGTGTCAGGAAACCCTCCTGCACACATTGGACAAACACCGACCCATCTAAAGTACTCGAGCTATAACTTTCCCAGTCAATATCTGGAAAGTTAAAGTCCCCCATAACAACCACCCTATTACTTTCACTCTTCTCCTGAATCATCCTCGCAATCCTTTCTTCTACATTTCTAGGACTATTGGGAGGCCTGTAGAAAGCTCCTAACAGGGTGACCTCACCTTTCCTATTTCTAAGCTCAGCCCAAACTACCTCAGATGGCGAGTCTGCCTCCATCGTCCTTTCCACCGCTGTAATACTATCCTTGACAAGCAATGCCACACTTCCCCTTCTTTTACTCCCACCTCTGACCCTACTAAAACATTTAAACCCTTGAACCTGCAACTGCCAATCCTGTCCCTGTTCTACACATGTCTCTGTAATAGCCACAACATCGAAATCCCAGGCACCAACCCACACTGCAAGTTCACCTACCTTATTTCGTATACTTCTCGCATTGAAGTATACACACTTCAAGCCACCTTCCTGTTTACAGGCTCCCTCCTTCGAGATTGATGCCATGTTCCTAACCTCCCTACACTTCAGGTCCTGCACCCTAAAGCTACAGTCTGGGTTCCCATGCCCCTGCAGTGTTAGTTTAAACCCCCCCCAAAGAGCACTAGCAAACCTCCCCCAAGGATACTGGTGCCCCTCAGGTTCAAGTGTAGACCATCCTGTTTATAGAGGTCCCACCTTCCCCAGAAAGAACCCCAGTTATCCAGAAACCCCAGTTATCCAGAAACCGGAATCCCTCCCTCCTGCGCCATCCCTGTAGCCACGCATTTAACTGCTCTCTCTCCCTATTCCTCGACACTATCATGTGGCATGGGTAACAAACCAGAGACAACAACTCTGTGTGTTCTAACTCTGAGCTTCCAACCTGGCTCCCTGAAAGCCTGCCTAACATCCTCATCCCTCTTCCTACCTATGTCATTGGTGCCAATGTGGACCACGACTTCGGGCTGGTCCCCCTCCCCCTTAAGGACCCGGACAACGTGATCAGAGACATCACGTACCCTTGCACCTGGGAGGCAACATACCAAACGTGAGTCTCTCTTGCACAAAACCACCTATCTGTGCCCCGAACTATCGAGTCTCCAATAACTATTGCTCTGCTCTTCTCCACCCTTCCCTTCTGAGCAATGGGGATAGGCTCCGTGCCAGAGGCCTGAACCCCATTGCTTACCCCTGGTAAGTCGTCCCCCCCACAAGTATCCAAAACGGTATACTTGTTCTTGAGGGCAATGGCTGCAGGGGATCTCTGCACTGGCTGCTTCCTCCCAGTCCCCCTCACTGTCAACCATCTGTCTGCAATCTTTGGAGTTACTATTTTCCTAAAGCTCTGATCTATCACCCCCTCTGCCTCCCGAATGATCCTAAGTTCATCCAACTCCAGCTCCAGTTCCCTAACACGGTCTTGGAGGAGCTGGAGATGGGTGCACTTCCTGCAAGTGTAATCAGCAGGGATGACCATGGCAGCCCTCACCTCAAACATGTTGCAAGAGGAACATTGCACTGCCTTCACTGCCATCCCTTTACAAGTAACCTTTAAAAGAAAACTAGTTCTAAACACTAGAATAAGCAAAATGCAGCACTTACCTTCTTACCACAACGGGTCTTATTATTAGGTTAGAGGAGGAGGGCGGGTTCCTCTCCTGTGCGCTTTTATAGGGAAAAAAAACCAACTTACCCAGGTAAGCTTGCGCAACACCAACTTCCAGGTCCACTCCGCGCTTTTTTAAAAAAAATCTTCCAAATTTAAACCGTTAAACAAATGTCACCGAGCCTTCACATAGCCACTGCCAAACAGCCCTTACCTGCTCCGCTATGAGAGTCACCTTTATCCTTGCATTTTGTTTCCTTGATTTGTTCTGTTTGACTTGTACAATGCTGAGGGTTTGTGAAGACTGGTTTTTGAAACTCACTTTCTCCTTCCTGATCGAGAAAACAAAATCTAAACACCAGGACTTTCTGCTGGTTAATACATGTACTCAGATGCATGGAATTGAGAGTATGGATAGAGAAACAAAACAATGAAATGAGTGTACAGATATAGAAACAACACACTCAACTGATAGTAAAGACAGAGAAACAACACACTGACCTGAGATTACAGATGGAGTAACAACACACTGAATGGACCGGAAAGGTCGAGAAACAGCACACTGAACTGAGAGAACAGGTAGTGAAAAACACAATGAACTGAGTGTACAGACACAGAAAGAGCAAACTGAACAGAGAGTAGAGAAAGAGAAATGCGACATGGACTGAGACTACAGATAGAGAAATAAAAATCTGAATGGACAGTACAGGTAGAGAAACAGCGTACTCAACTGAGAGTACAGACAGAGAATTCAAACAATGAACTGAGAGTACCGATAGAGAAATAATAGATTGGTCGGACAGTACAGGTAGAGAAACAGCTCACTGAATTGAGTACAGAACAAGAAACAACACACTGAACTGAGATTACAGACAGAGAAATAACACACTGAATGGACAATACAGATAGACTAACAGCACACAGAACTGAGAATACAGATAGAGAAAAAACACAATAAACTGAGAGTACAGATACAAAAACAGCACAAAGAAAGGGTCGTATAGATGAAGAATAAGCACGCTGAACTGCGAGTAAAGATAGAGACATAACACACTGAATGGACAACACAGATAGAGAAACAGCACACAGAACTGAGAGAACAGATAGAGCAAGAACACAATGAACTAAGTGTACACACACAGAAAGAGCATACTGAACAGAGAGTAGAGAAAGAGAAATACGATATGGACTGAGTGTACAGGCACAGAAACAGCACCCTGAACAGAGAGTACTGATAAAGATTCAATGCGCTGAACTGAGAGTACAGATAGAGAAATAACACACTGTTCAGACATTACAGATAGACAAACAGCACACTGAACTGAAAGTACAGACAGAGAAATAACAAACTAATTGGACAGTACAGTCAGAGAAACAGCACACTGAACTGAGAGTACAGATACAGAAAAGCACACTGCAATGAGAGTACAGACAGAGGAATAACACACCAATGGACCGTACAGATAGAGAAAAAGCACACAGAATTGAAAGTGCAGGAAAACAAATAACACAATGAAATGAGGGTATAGATACAGAAACAACACACTGAACAGGGAGTACAGATAGAGAAACAGCACACTGAACTGAGAGTACAAATAGAGAAACAGTTACTGAATTGAGATACAGAAACAGCACAGTGAACAGAGAATACAGATAGAGAAACAGAGCACTAAGATTAGATTACTTACAGTGTGGAAACAGGCCCTTCAGCCCAACAAGTCCACACCGACCCGCCGAAGCGCAACCCACCCATACCCCTACATTTACCCCTTACCTAACACTACGGGCAATTTAGCATGGCCAATTCACCTGACCCGCACATCTTTGGACTGTGGGAGGAAACCGACTCGGGAATTGAACCCGGGTCTCAGGCGCTGTGAGATAGCAGTGCTAACCACTGTGGCACTATGCTGCCCACCAAGTGAGGGTACAGATAGAGAAATAATAGACTGAAAGGACATTACAGATAGAGAAAAAGCACACTGAATTGAGAATACAGAAAAAGAAACAACACACGGAACTGAGATTACACAGAGAGAAATAACATATTGAATGTACAGTATATATAGACTAACAGCACACAGAACTGAGAGTACAGATAGAGAAAGAAGGCAATGAACTGAGTGTACAGACACAAAAACAGCACACTATAGATAAACAAGCAGCGCACTGAACTGAGAGTACGGATAGAGAAATAACACACTGATTGGACAGTACAGATAGACAAACATCACACTGAACTGAGAGAACAGATAGAGCAATAACACAATGTACAGACGCAGAAAGAGCATACTGAACAGGGAGTAGAGAAAAAGAAATACGACATGGACTGAGTGTACAGACACAGAAACAGCACCCTTAACAGAAAGTCCAGAAAAAAGATACCACACGCTGAACTTAGAGCACAGATTCGAAAAATGACACACTGTTCGGACAGTACAGGTAGAGAAACAGCACACTGAACTGAGAGAACAGATAGAGAAATAACAGATTGATCGGACATTACAGATAGAGAAACATTTCAATGAACTGAGAGTACAGAGAAAGAAACAACACACTGACCTGAGATTACAGACAGAGAAATGACACACTGAATGGACAGTACAGGTGGAGGAACAGCACCCTGAACTGAGAGAACAGATAGAGCAATAACACAATGAACTGACAGTACAGACAAGGAAAGAAGATACTGAACAGAGATTACAGAAGGAGAAAATCGCATGGACTGAGTGTACAGATAGAGAAACAGCACACTGAACTGAGACTACAGATAGAGAAACAGCTCACTAAACTGAGAGTACAGAGAGATAAATAGCACAATGAACTGAGCGTACAGATAGAGAAAGAATTCAATGAACTGAGCGTACAGATAAAAAAACAACTCACTGAAAGGGTAGTATAAAAAAGAAACAGCACACTGAACTGAGTACGGACAGAGAAATAATAGACTGAATGGTCAGTAAGAGACAAACAGCGCACTGCATTGAGTTAAGAAAAAGAAACCACACACTGAACTGAGATTACAGACAGAAACATAACACACTGAATGGACAGTGCAGGTAAGTGCAGTGCAGTGGACAAACAGCACACTGAACTAAGAGTACAGATAGAGAATTAATACAATGAACTGACAGAACAGACAAGGAAAGAACACACTGAACAGAGAGCACACAAGGAGAAATATCACATGGACTGAGTGTACACAAACAGAAACAGCACATTGAACTGAGAGTACAGATTGAGAAATAACACACTGAAATGAGAGTACAGATAGAGAAATAACACACTAACGGAGAGTACAGATAGGAAAACAGCACACTGAAGTGAGAGTACGAATAGAGAAATAACACACTGATCAGACAGTACAAGTAGGGAAACAGCCCACTAAACTGAGAGTACAGAGAGATAAATAGCACACTGAACTGAGTGTACAGATAGAGAAAGAACTCGATGATCTGAGAGTACAGATACAAAAACAACATACTGAAAGGGGAGAATAAAAACAAAACAGCACACTGAACTGAGAGTACGGACAGAGAATAAACACAAAGAACTGAATGTACAGACAAGGAAAGACCACACTGAACAGAGAGTACAGACAGAGAAATATCACATGGACTGAGTGCAGAGATACAGCAACAGAACAATGAACTGAGAGTGCAGATAGAGAAACAGCAGACTAAAATGTGAGTACAGAGAGAGAAAGAGCACACTGCATTGAGTTAAGAAAAAGAAACAACACACTGAACTGAGATTACAGACAGAAACATAACACACTGAATGAACAGTGCAAATAGACAACCAGCAGACTGAACGGAGAGTGCAGATAGAGAAACAGAACACTAAACGGAGAGCACAGATAGAGAAATAGCAAACAGAAATGAGAGTACAGGTAGAGAAAGAACACACTGAATGGACAGTACAGGTAGACAAACAGCACAGTGAACTGAGAGTACAGATAGAGAATTAATACAATGAACTGACAGTACAGACAAGGAAAGAAGATACTGAACAGAGAGTACAGAAGGAGAAATAACACAGTGAATAGACAGTACAGAGAGAGAAACAGCACACAGAACTAAGAGTACACATAGAGAAACAGCACACTGAACTGAGAGTACTGATAGAGAATTCACACAATGAACTGAGAGTACAGACAAGGAAAGAGCACACTGATTAGAGAGTAGAGAAGGAGAAATATCACATGGACTGAGTGTACAGATGGAGAAATAGCACAATGAAATGAGAGGACAGATAGAGAAATAATGCACGAAAGGACAGCACACTGGTTTCGCAACCCAAAGGACTAGCCACACTACCATATATCAAGAGCATTTCCGAACTGACAGCCAGACTACTGCGACCACTAGGACTCATAACAGCACACAAACCAACAGCCACTCTCAGACAACAACTTACCAGAATGAAAGACCCGATACCCAGCATGAGCAAAACCAGTGTAGTGTACAAAATCCCATGCAAGGTCTGCACAAAACACTACATAGGACAAACAGGAAGACAGCTAACGATCCGTATCCATGAACACCAACTAGCCATGAAACGACTCAACCAGATATCCTTAGAAGCCACACACGCAGATGACAAGCAACGTGAGTTCGACTAGGACAACACTACGATTATAGGACAAGCCGAACAGAGAACAGCCAGCGAATTCCTCGAGGCATGGTACTTATCCACAGATTCAAATCAATAAGCACATCGACCTGGACCCAATAGACTGGCCATTGCAATGGACAGCTGGAACTGACAACCGGAAGCGGCAGATTCAGACCACTACAAATGCCAGAGGAAAGATCACAGAAGCGCTTCACAGGAGGTTCCCAAGCACTGAGGATGTCACCTAGACCGGGACAAAACATCTGCATCACAAATTCCCAGCTCGGCGAACAGAACCACAACAGTACAGATTGCGAAACATCACACTGAATAGACAGTACAGATAGAGAAACAGCACACTGAACTGAGAGTTCAGATAGAGAATTCACACAATGAACTGAGAATACAGACAAGGAAAGAGCACACTGAACAGAGTACAGGAAGAGAAATATCACATGGACTGAGTGTACAGATACAGTTCAGTGTGCTGTTTCTGTGAGTACAAATAGAGAAACAGCACACTGAAATGAGTGTACAATTAGAGAAATAACGCACTAACGGACAGTACAGATAGGAAAACAGCACACTGAACTGAGAGAACAGAGAGAGAAAAAGCACACTGAACTGAGAGTACAGGAAGAGAAATAACACAATGAAATGAGAGTATAGATACAGAAACAGCACACTGAACTGAGAGAACAGATAGAGAAATGACAATGGACTGAAAGTACAGACACAGAAACAGTACCCTGAACGGAGAGTACAGATAAAGATACAACACGCTGAACTGACCATCCAGATAGAGAAATGACACAGTGAATAGACAGTACAGATAGAGAAATAGCACAATGTACTGAGTGTACAGACAAAGAAAGAGCATACTGAATAGACAGTAGAGAAAGAGAAATACGACATGGATTGAGTGTACAGACTCAAAAACAGCACCCTGAATGGAAAGTCCAGATAAGGATACAACACGCTGAACTGAGAGTACAGATAGAGAAATAACATTCTGTTCAGACAGTACAGATAAAGAAACAACACACTGAACTGAAATTACAGAAAGAGAAACACCACACTGAACTACAAGTTCAGGTAGAGTAACAAAACAACTAACTCAGAGAACATATAGAGAAACAGCAGAGTGAACGGAGAGTATAGATGAAGAAATAACAATGAACTGAGAGTACAGATCGAGAAACAGCACACTGAACTGTGAGTACAGTTAGAGAAATAAAACAATAAACTGAGTGTACAGATCCAGAAAGAGTACACGGAACTGAGAGTACAGAAAGAGAAACAGCACACTGAAGTGTCAGTTCAGATAAAGAATCAAAACACTGAACTGAGAGCACAGATAATGAAACAGCACACTGTTCGAACAGTAAAGATAGAGAAACAGCATACGGAACTGAGAATACAGATAGAGAAAGAGCACAGTGACCTGAGACTACAGATGGAGGAAGAACACACTGAAATGAGGTAGAGACAAAGAAATAACACAATGACCTGCATGTACAGACACAGAAACAGTACACTGTACTGAGAGTACAGGCACAGTAACAACACACTGAACTGGGAGTTAACAGAGAGAAACAACACACTGAGTTGAGAGAACAGATAAACAAACAATACACTGAACCGAGAGTACAGAAAGAGAAACATGACACAGAACTACAAGGTCACAAAGATAAACAAAACAACTAACTGAGTACAGATAGAGAAACAGCACACTGAACTGAGAGTACATATAGAGAAACAACACAGCGAATTGAGAGTACAGAAAGAGAAACAACTCAATGAACTGCGTGTACAAACACAGAAACAGCACACTGAACTGAGAGTATCGATAGAGAAAAAGCACATTGAATTGAGAGTACAGATATAGGAAAAGCACACTTAACAGAGAGTACAGATAGAGAAATAACAAATTAGGTCTGAGTGTACAGATACAGAAACAGCACACTGAACTGAGAGTACAGATAAACAAACAACAGAATAAAGTGAGGTTACAGATAGAGAAACTACACACTGAATGGACAATACAGCTAGAAAAACAGCACACTGAAATGAGAGTACAGATAAAGAAATAACACACTATTTGGACAGTACAGAGAGAGAGAAACAGCAAACTGAACTGAGAGTACGGATCGTGAAACAGCAGACTGAACTGAGTACAGACAGAATCAACACAGTGAACTGAGAGTACAGATAAAGAAATAACACACTGAATTGAGAGTACAGATAGAGAAACAACACACTAAACGGAGAGGACAGATAGAGAATTAACACAACTAACTGAATGTACAGATACAGAAAAATCCCACCGAAGTGAGTGTATATAAGAAGAAACACAACAATGAACTGAGAGTACAGATAGAGAAACAACACACTGAACTGCGAGTTCAGCGAGAGGAACAACACACAGATCTGAGAGTACAAATAGAGAATCAATACACTGAACTGAGTGTACAGAAAAAGGAACAATACCCTGAACTGAGAGAACAGAAAGCGAAATAACAAAATGAACTAAAGGTCCAGACACAGGAACAGCACACTAAACTGAAAGTACAGATAAAGAAAGAACATGCTAAACTGAGATTTCAGATACACAAATAACACAATGGCTGGACAATACAGAGAGAGAAATATCACAATGAACTGAGAGTACAGATACAGAAACAGTCCACTGAACTGTGAGGTAACAGAGAAACAACACACTGAACTGAGTGTACAGATACAGAAATAACACAATGACCAGAGTGTATAAGTACAGAAGGAGGACAGTGTACTGGGCACACAGATAAACAACACACTGAAGTGAGAGTGCAGACAGGGAAATAGCACAAAATTCAAACAGTACAGACAGGGAAACAGCACACTGAACCGAGAATACACATAAAAAAAGGCACATTGAACTCAGAGTACAGATACGGAAACAGCACACTAAACTGAGAGTACAGATAAAGAAACAACACACCGAACTGAGAGTTCACATAAAGAAATAACACAATGAACTAAGTGTACAGATACAGAAATAGCAAACTGAATGGAGTGGACAGATAGAGAATTAATGTAATGAAATTAGTGTACAGATACAGAAACTGCACACTAAACTGAGAGTACAGATACAGAAACAACACACTGAACTGAGAGTACAGACAGAGAAATAACACATGAACTGACTGTACGGATACAGTAACAGCACACCAAATTGTGATTTCAGATAGAGAAACAAAACACTGACCCAAGTGTACAGATAGAGAAATTACACAATGAACTGAGTGTACAGATACAGGAACAGCAGACTGAACTGAGAGTAAAGATTGAGAAACAGCACGCTGAACTGAGGGTACAGATAGAGAAACAGCTCACTGAACTGAGAGTAAAGAAAGAAATAACAGAATGAACAGAGAGCACTGGAAGAATGATAAAACAATGAACTGAGAGTACAGAAAGAGAAACAGCTCACTGAACCAAGAGTACAGTTAGAAAAAGAGCACACTGAACTGAGAGCACAGAAAGAGAAACAAAACACTGATGTGAGAGTACAGATAGAGAAACAACACACTGAACTGAGAGTACAATAGAGATGTAAGACAATGAACTAAGTGTAAAGATCCAGAAACAGCACACAGAACAGAGAGTACAGAGAGAGAAATAATGCACTGAATGGACAGTACAGGGAGAGAAACAGCACACTGAACTGAGAGCACAGATAGAGAAAAAAACGCACTGAATTGACAGTCCAGGGAGAGAAAGAGCACACTGAACTGAGACTAGAGATACAGAAACAACACACTGATCGGACAGAACAGACAGAGAAACAGCATACTGAACTGAGAGTACAGACACAAAAACAGCACACTGAACAGAGAGTACAAACAGAGAAATAACAAAATCGACTGAATGTACAGATACAGAAACAGTACACTGAACTGAGAGAACAGATAGAGAAACAACACACTGAATTGAGCGGACAGATAGAAAAACAGCACACTGAACAGAGTAGAGATAGAGAAATAACGCAATGTACTGAGTGTAAAGATTGACAGACAGCACACTGAACTGAGAGTATAGATGGAGAAACTAACACAATGAACTGAGTGTGCAGTTACAGAAACAACACACTGAACTGAGAGTGTTGTTAAATGTAGAACATCCTGAACTGAGAGTACAGATAGAGAAATAACACACTGAATGGACAGTACACATAGAGAAACAGCACACTGAACTAAGAATACAGATAGAGAAATAACAATGAACTGAGTGCACTGATACAAAAACAGCACACTGAATGGACAGTATAGATAAAGAAACAGAACACAGAACTAAGAGTACAGAGAGAGAAACAGCACACTGAACTGAAAGTACTGATAGAGAAATAACACATTGATCGGACAGTACAGATAAAGAAACAGTACACTGAACAGAGATTACAGATAAAGAAAAATCACACTGAACTAAGATTATAGATATAGAAATAATATGCTATTCAGACAGTACAGAGAGAGACACAGCACACTGAACTGAGAATTCAGATAGACAAATAGCACAGTGAACTGAGAGTACAGATAGAGAAATAGCACACTGATCGGAGAGTACATAAAAGGAAACAGTGAATAAACTGTGCAGACAGAGTACAAAATGGACTGAGTGCACAGATACAGAAACTGCGCACTGAACTGAGAGTACAGACAAAGAAACAACAGACTGAACAGAGATTACTGAGAGTTCAGATAGAGAAATCACACACCAAACTGAGAGTACAGAGAGAGAAATTACACAATGAACTGAAAGTACAGATACAGGAACAGCACACTGAACTGAGTGTACAGATAAAGAAACAGCAGACTGAACAGAGTACAGATGGAGAAATAGCACAGTAAACTGAGAGTAAAGATTGAGAAACAGCACACTGAACTGAGGGTACAGATAGAGAAACAGCTCACTGAACTGAGAGTAAAGAAAGAGAAATAACAGAATGAACAGAGAGTACTGGAAGAATAATAAAACAATGAACTGAGAGTACAGAAAGAGGAACAGCTCACTGAACCAAAAGTACAGTTAGAAAATGAGCACACTGAACTGAGAGCACAGACAGAGAAACAACCCACTGAACTGAGAGTACAGAAATAAAAACAAAACACTGGTGTGAGAGGACAGATGCAGAAACAGCACACTAAACCGGAAGTGCAGATAGAGAAACAAAACACTGAACAGTGACTACAATGGATCTATAAGACAATGAACTGAGTGTAAAGATACAGAAACAGCACACTGAATGGAGAGTACAAATAGAGAACTAACACAATGAAATGAGAGTACATATTGAGAAACAAAACAATGAACTGAGTGAACATGTACAGGAACAATACACTGAACTGAGAATACAGATATAGAAAAAGCACAATGAAATTCGTGTGCCAATGCAGAAGCATCACACAGAACTGTGAGTACAGATAGAGAAACAGTAAACTGAACTGAGAGAACAGATACAAAAGCAGCAGATTGAACTGAGAGTACAGATAAAGAAACAACACACTGAATGGACAGTACACAGAGAAACAGCACACTGAACTGAGAATACAGAGAGTGAAACAAAGCTCTGAACTGAGAGTACAGATACAGAAATAACACACTGAACTCAGTGTACAGATAGAGAAACAGTACACTGATACGAGAGTACAGAAAGAGAAATAAAAGAATGAACTGAGAGTACAGAAAGAGAATCAGCACACTGAACCAAGAGTACAGATAGAGAAACAACACACTGATCTGAGAGTACAGATCGAAAAAGAGCACACTGAACTGAGCGTACAGATACAGAAACAGCATGCTGAACTGAGAGTACAGATTGAGAAGCAGCACACAGAACTGAGAGTACCCACAGAGAAACAGCACACTGAACAGAGAGTACAAGTAGAGAAATAACACAATGAACTGAGTGTACAGTGATCATCCTCAAACAGTATCCTGTTCCTGCCTTGTCTCCATAACCCTTGATTCCACTATTCTTGAGAGCTCTATCCAACTCTTTCTTAAATGAATCCAGAGACTGGGCCTCCGCTGCTCTCTGGGGCAGAGCATTCCACACACACTCTCTGGGTGAAGAAGTTTCTCCTCATCTCTGTCCTAAATGTTCTACCCCGTATTTTTAAGCTGTGCGTGTCCTCTGGTTTGGCACTCACCCATCAGCAGAAACATGTTTCCTGCCTCCAGAGTGTCCAATCCTTTAAAAATCTTATATGTCTCAAGCAGATCCCCTCTCAGTCTTCTAAACTCAAGGGTATACAAGCCCAGTCGCTCCAGTCTTTCAGCGTAAGGGAGTCCCGCTATTCCAGGAATTGACCTCATGAACCTAGGTTGCACTCCCTCAATAGCCAGAGTGTCTTTCCTCAAATTTAGAGATCAGAACTGCACACAGTACTCGAAGTGTGGTCTCACCAGGGCCGTGTACAGCTGCAGAAGAAACTCTTTGCTTCTATACTTAATCCCTCTTGTTATGAAGGCCAGCATACTATTAGCTTTCTTCACTACCTACTGTATCTGCATGCTTACCTTCATTGACTGGTGTACAAGAACACCCAGATCCCTTTGTACTGCCCCTTTACCTAAATTGGTTCCATTTAGGTAGTAATCTGCCTTCCTGTTCTTGCCACCAAAGTGGATAACCATACATTTATCCACATTAAACTGCATCTTCCATGCATCTGTCCACTCACGTAACCAGTCCAGGTCACCCTGTAATCTCCTAACATCCTCCTCACATTTCACCCTGCCACCCAGCTTAGTATCATCAACAAATTTGCTCATGTTATTACTAATACTATCTTCTATATCATTAACATATTGTAAAAAGCTGTGGTCCCAGCACTGATCCCTGCGGTGCCCCACTGGTCAGTACCTGCCATTCTGAAATGGAACCGTTAATCACTACTCTGTTTCCTATTAGCCAAGCAACTTTCAATCCAAGATAGAGATATAACACACTGATCAGACAGCACAGATAGGGAAACAGCACACTGAACTGAGAGTAAAGATAGTGAAAGAATGCACTGACCAGAGAGTACAGATAGAGGAACAGCAAACTGAATTGAGAATACAGAGAGAGAAATAACACAATGGACATAGTGTACAGATACAGAAAGAGCACACTGTACTGACAGGACAGATAAATAAACAACACATTGAACTGAGAGTACAGAGAGAGAAAAACCACACTACTCGGAAAGTACAAATAGGGAAACAGCACACTGAACTGAGAGTACAGGTAAAGAAATAACACACTGAATTGAGAATCCAGATAGAGAAATAACACACTGATCGGACATAACAGATAGAGAAACAGCACACTGAACTGAGAGTACAGACACAGAAACAGCACACCGAATGGAGAGTACAAATAGAGAAATAACAAAAATGTCTTATTGTACAGATGCAGAAACAGTGCAGTGAACTGAGAGTACATATAAAGAAACAACACACTGATCTGAGATTAAAGATAGAGAAATAACACAATGAACTGAGAGTACATAATAAGAAAGAGTAAACTGTTCAGCGTGTACAAATAAAGAAACAACACACTGAACTGGGAGTACAGATAGAGAAACACAACACTGGACAGTGAGTAGAGATAGAGAAACAGCACATTGAACATAGAGTAGAGAGGGAGAAATAACAGAGTGGTCTGAGTATACAGATACACAAACATCACACTGAACAGAGAGTAAAGTTAGAGAAACAACACACTGACCAGAGGTTACAGATAGAGAAATAACACACTGAATGGACAGTACAGATAGACAATCAGCATATTGAATTGAGAGTACAGATAAAGAATTAACACAACGAACTGACTGTACAGACAAGGAAAGAGCACACTGAACTGAGAGTACAGAAAGTAGAAATATCATATGGACTGAGTGTACAGGTACAGAAACAGTACACTGAACTGAGAGTACAGACAGAGAAACAGCACACTGAAATGAGAATACAGATGGAGAAGTAACATACTGATTACACAGTGCAGATAGAGAAACAGTACACGGAACTGAGATGACAGATAGAGAAACAGCACACTGAACAGAGTACAAGTAGAGAAATAACACAATGAAATGAGTGTACAGATACACAAACAGCACACTGAACTGAGAGTACAAATAAAGAAATAATAGACTGAACTGAGAGAATAGATAGAGAAAGAGCACAATGAACTGAGTGTACAGACACAGAAACAGCACCCTGAACAGAGAGTATGGTTAAATGTAGAACACGTTGAACTGAGAGTACAGATCGAGCAATAACACTGAACTGAGAGTACAGATAGAGAAACAGCACAATGAACTAAGAGTACAGATGGAGAAATAACACACTGAATGGACAGTATAGATAAAGAAACAGAACACAGAACTAAAAGTACAGAGAGAGAAACAGCACATTGGTCAGAGAGTGCAGATAGAAAAACAGCACACAGAACAGAGAGGTTACAGAGAGAGAGATAAAAAAAAATGGACTGAGTTATAGATATAGAAATAGCACACTGAACAGAAATTACAGATAGGCAAAGAGCACACTGAACTGAGATTACAGATATAGAAATAACATACTATCCAGACAGTACAGAGAGAGAAACAGCACACTGAACTGAGAATACAGATAGGCAAAGAGCACACTGAACTGAGAGTGCAGATAGAGAAATAGCACACTGATCGGACAGTACATAAAAGGAAACAGCACACTGATCAAACTGTACAGACAGAGAAATAACAAAATGGACTGAGGGCACAGATATGGAAACTGCGCACTGAACTGAGAGTACAGACAAATAAACAACACAATGAACAGAGATTACTGAGTGTTCAGAGAGAGAAACCACACAATGAACTGAGTGTACAGATAGAGAAATACCACACTATTCAGACATTACAAATAGAGAAACAGCAAACTCTACTGAGAGTACAGATAAAGTAACAACATACAGAACTGAATGAACAGATAGAGAAACAGCACACGGAACTGAGGGTACAGATGGAGAAATAATATACTGATCAGACAGTACAGATAGAGAAACAGCACACTGAACTGAGAGTACGGATAAAGAAAACACACTGAACTGAGAATCCAGATAGAGAACTAATGCACTGAACGGACAGTACAGGTAGAGAAACAGCATACTTAACAGAGTAGAGACACAGAAACAACACACCGATCTGAGATTACAGATAGAGAAATAACACAGAGATCTGAGAGTACACATAGAGAATTAATACAATGAACTGAGTGTACAGACACAGAAAGAGAATACTAAATTGAGAGCACAGATGAAGGAACAACACCCTGAACTGAGAAATAAATAGAAAAGTAACACACTGAATTGAGATCACAGAAAGGGAATCAGCACAGTAAACTGAGAGTAGAGAAAAGAAGTAACACAATGAACTGAGTGTACAGATACAGGAACAGGACACTGAACTGAGAGCACAGAGAAGTAACACACTGATTTGACAATACAGACAAAGAAATAGCACAATGAACTGAGAGAACAGATACAGAAACAGTCCAGTGATCTGAGAGTACAGATACAGAAATAGTACACTGAACTGAGAGTACATAAAGAGAAATAATGCAATGAACTGAATGTACAGATACAGAATGAGCTGACTGACTTGATAGTACTGATGGAGAAACAACACACTAAACAGAGAGTACAGGTAGAAAAATAACAATGAACTCAGTGTACAGAATAGAGAAACAGCACACTGAACTGAGAGTACAGATAGAGATATAAAACAGTGATAGGACAGTACAGATAGGGAATCAGCATATTGAACTGAGAGTAGAGAAAAGAAATAACACAATGAACTGAGTGTACAGATACAGGAACAGCACACTGAACTGAGAGTACAGATAGAGAAACAACACACTGATTTGGGAGTAGAGATAGAGAAATAACACACTGCTTGGAAAATGCATGTGGAGAATTAGCACACTGAAATGAGAGTACAGATTGAGAAAGAGCACACTGAACAGAGATGACACAAAGAGAATTAACACAATGAACTGAGTGAACAGACACAGAACCAGCACAATGAATTGAGAGTACAGATAAAGAAACAACACATTGAACTGAGAGTACAGATCGAGAAACTGTTCGGACAGTACAGGCAGGGAAACAGCGCACTGAACTGAGAGTATCAATAGAGAAAAAGCACACTGATCGGAGAGTGCAGATAGAGAAACAGCACACTGAACAGAGAGTACAAATAAACTAACAACAGAGTAAACTGAGGTTACAGATAGATAAGCAACATACTGAATAGACAGTACAGATAGAAAAACAGCACACTGAACTGAGAGTACAGATTAAGAAACAACTGACTGATCTGAGAGTACAGATAGAGAAATAACACACTCTTCGGACAGTAGAGATAGAGAAACAGCAAACTGTACTGAGAGTACAGATAAAATAACAACACACAGAACTGAGTGAACAGATAGAGAACCAGCACATGGAACTGACAGTTCAGACAGAGAAATAGCCCACTGAATTGAGAGTACAGATGGAGAAATAACACACTGATGGGACAGCACAGATAGGGAAACAGCACACTGAACTGAGAGTACGGATGAAGAAAAAACACACTGAACTGAGAATTCAGACAGAGAACTCACGTACTGAATGGACAGTACAGGTAGAGAAACAGCACACTGAACTGAGAGTACAGACAGAGATATAACACAGTGATCGGACAGTGCAGATACGAAATCAGCACACTGAACTGAGAGTAGAGAAAAGAAATAACACAATGAACTGAGTGTACAACAAAGGAACAGCACACTGAATTGAAAGTACAAATAGAGAAACAACACACTGAACTGGGAGTACAGATCGAGAAATAACAGACTGATTGGAAAATACATGTAGAGAAACAGCACACATAACTGAGATTACAGACTGAGAAAGAGCACACTGAACAGAGATGACAGAAAGAGAATTAACACAATGAACTGAGTGAACAGACACAGAACCAGCACAATGAACTGACAGTACAGATAAGGAAACAACACATATCAGTCCCTATGTCTCATATCAGGACCAACAGTCCCTGTGTGTAACATAGAGAACACCAAGCCCTGAGAATAATGAAGTAAACAACAGTCCCTGTTTGTAATGTGGAGAATAGTCATCGCTGTGTATACTGTAGAGAACAGCAGATCCTGTGTCTAATGTAGAAAACAGCAATCCCTGTGTATAGGGCATAGAACAGCTGTCCCTGAGTGTCTGGTAGAGAACAGCAGTCTTTGTGTTTAATAAACAGCAGTTAAGAATGTCGAGAGCGGGGGTCCTGCTTACATTGAAGAGGTCAGCAATCCCCACATATTATATAGAGAACAGCACATACAGTGTATAATATGGAGAACAGCAGTCCCTGTGTATAATATAGAGGACATGTGTCCCTGTGTATATTACAGAGAACAGGAGTCCCTGTGTCTAACGGAGAGAACAGCCTTACCTGTGTATAACATGGAGAACAGCAGCCCTTGTGTCTATTATAGAGCACAACAGTGCCCGGGTTTCAAAGAGACCAACAGTCCCTGTTAATAATGTGGAGAACAGCAGAATCTGTGTATAATACAGCAAATTGCACCCCCCATGTACAATATAGAAAACAGCAGTCCCTATGTCTAGTATAGGCCATAGCAATCACTTTTTGTAATGTATAAAATAGCAGTTTCTACGTACAATGTGGAGAACAGTAGTCCATGTGTACATTGCAGCAGTCCCTACGTACAGTACAAAGAACAGCAGTCCCTGTGTCTAATATAGGGAACGGCAATCCCTGTTTGTAATGTATAAAATAACTGGGTACAAATGTGGAGGACAGTAGTCCTTGGGTATATTGTAGACAACAGCAGTCCCTATGTATCATGTGGAGAACAGCAGTCCTTCTGCACACTATATTACACACAGTTTCTGCTGTTCTCTATAGAATACACCAGCCTGAGTTTATTATATAGAACAGCCGTCCCTGTGTATAAAATAGAAAACAGCTGTACCTGTGTCTATTCCACAGGACAGCAGTCCCTATGTATAATGTAGAGAATAGCAGTCCTTCTGTACAGTACAGAAAACAGCAGTCCCTCTGTAAAAGATAGTGAACAGTTCATGTGTACACTATACAGCAGTCCCTGCGCACAATGCAGAGAACAGCAGTCGCTGTGTGCAATGTAGAGAATAGCGTTGCCTCTGTACATTACAGGGAACACTAGTCTCTGAATATAATACAGAGAACAGCAGTCCCTGCGTTTCATAAAGCGAAGCACACAGTCCCTGTGTATGATAGAGATAATGACAGTCTCTGTTTTTTATACAGAGGAGGAGTCCTGTGCATAATGGAAAGAACAGCAGTCCCTCTCTCTATTATAGAGAACAGCAGCTCCTGTGTGTAATACAGAGAACACCGGTCCCTGTGTCCATCAGTCCCTATGTGCAATATGGAGAACAGCAGTCCCTGTGCATAATAGAGAGAACACAAGTTCCTGTAACAATGTCGAGAACAGCAATCCCTGTGTGCAATGGAAAGAACAGCAGAACCTGTGTATAAAAAAAATACAGCAGTCCCTGTTTCAAATATTGAGATCAGCCATCCATGTGTTTATTAAAGAGAACACCAGCGCCTGTGCATACTATAGAAAACAGCAGTCCTTGTGCACAATATAGAGTAGTTGAGTCAATGAGAATAATATAGAAAACAGGTATACCTGCCTATATTTTAGAGAACAGCAGTGCCTGTGAATAATATAAAGAACAGCCGTCATTGTGCATAATATATAGGACAGCAGACCTTGTGAATCATGTAGAAAACAGCAGTCACTGTTTATAATGTGGAAAACAGTTGTCCGTGTGTAAGTTGTGGAGTACAGCAGATCCTGTGTCTCATGAGGAGAACAGCAGTCGATGCGTATAATGTAGAGAACAGCTGTCCCTGAGGGTATGGAAGACAACATTAATCCCCATGTAAAATGTAGTGAACAGCGGTCCTACATACATTGTAGGGAAGAGCAGTCCCTGTGTACAGTGTAGAGAACAGTCGGCCCCATATATAATATAGAGAACAGCAGTCGTGGTGTATAATATAGAGAACACTTGTCCCTGTGTATATAAGAGAGAGCAGCAGTCCCTGTGTGTAATACAGAGAACAGCAGTGTATAGAACAGTGGTCACTGTGTATAACATAGAGAACATCAGTCTGTGTGTCTATTTTAGAGAATACCAGTGCCTGTGCATAATATAGAGAACAGCATTCCCTGGGTTTAATAAAGAGAGCAGCAGTCCCTGTGTCTTATATAGAGAACAGCAGTCCCTCTGTGTAATATAGAGAACAGCAATCACTGTATATAATATAGACAACAGCTGTACCTGTGTATCATATAGAGAGCAGCAGTCCCTGTGTATAATGTAGAGAACAGCAATCACTTTGTATAGTATATATCGCAGCAGACTTTGTTTCTATTCTTGAGAACAGCAGGGTATAGTATTGAGAACAGCAGTCGATGCGTATAATGTAGAGAACAGCTGTCCCTGTTTGTATAGTAAAGAACAGTAGTACCTGTATAAACTACAGAGGACAGCGGTCCTGCATACACTGTAGGGAAGAGCTGTCTCTATGTACATAGAACATAGAATATAGATCATAGAACAATACCGCTCAGAACAGGCCCTTCGGCCCACGATGTTGTGCCGAACATTTGTCCTAGCTTAAGCACCTATCCATGTACCTATCCAATTGCCGCTTGAAGGTCACTAATGATTCTGACTCTGCCACTCCCACAGGCAGCGCATTCCATGCCCCCACCACTCTCTGGGTAAAAACCTACAGCTGACATCCCCCCTACACCTTCCACCCTTCACCTTAAATTTATGTCCCATTGTAACACTCTGTTGTACCCGGGGAAAAAATCTCTGACTGTCTATCTATTCCCCTGATCATCTCATAAACCTCAATGAAGTCACCCCTCATCCTTAGCCGTTCCAATGAGAAAAGGCCTAGCACTCTCAACCTATCCTCGTATGACCTATTCTCCATTCCAGGCAACATCCTGGTAAATCTCCTCTGCACCCTCTCCAAAGCTTCCACATCTTTCCTAAAATGAGGCAACCAGAACTGCACACAGCATTCCAAATGTGGTCTTGTACAGCTGCAACATCACCTCATGACTCTTGAATTCAATCCCTCTGCTAATGAACCCTACACACAAGCTCTATCCACCTGAGTTATGAACATAGTAAGGTGGAGGAGCAGAGGGATCTTGGGGTCTAAGAACCCTATCGTTGACCCTGTATTCCGCATTCTTATTTGTCCTTCCAAAATGGACAACCTCACATTTGGCAGGGTTGAACTACATCTGCCACTCCTCAGCCCAGCTCTGCATCATATCTAAGTCCCTTTGCAGCCAACAACAGCCCACCTCACTATCCACAACTCCACCAATCTTTGTATCATCTGCAAATTTACTGACCCACCCTTCGACTCCCTCTTCCAAGTCATTAATAAAAATTACAAACACTAGAGGACCCAGCAATGATCCCTGCAGAACTCCACTTGTAACTGGTCTCCAGGCTGAATATTTACCATCTATCACCACTCTCTGGCTTCGACCGGTTAGCCAGTTCTCTATCCAACTGGCCAAATTTCCCACTATCCCATGCCTCCTGACTTTCCGCATAAGCCTACCATGGGGAACTTTATCAAATGCCTTACTAAAATCCATGTACACTACATCCACTGCTCTACCCTCATCCACATGCTTGGTCACCTCCTCAAAGAACTCAATAAGACTTGTAAGGCAAGACCTAACCCTCACAAATCCATGTTGGCCTCCCTAATCAAGCAGTGTCTTTCCAGATACTCATAAATCCTCAGTACCCTTTCCATTACTTTGCCTACCAACAAAGTAAGGCTAACTGGCCTGTAATTCCCAGGGTTATCCCTATACCCTTTTTTGAACAGGGGCACAACATTTGCCACTCTCCAGTCCCCTGGTACCACTCCCGTTGACAGTGAAGACGAAAAGGTCATTGCCAATGGCTCTGCAATTTCCTCTCTTGGTTCCCACATAATCCTAGGATATATCCCGTCAGGCCTGGGGGAACTTGTCTATCCTCAAGTTTTTCAAAATGCCGAACACGTCTTCCTTCCTAACAAGTATCTCCCTAGCTTACCAGTCCATTTCATACTCTCCTCTTCAACAATACGGTCCCTCTCATTTGTAAATACTGAAGAAAAGTACTCATTCAAGACCTCTCCTATCTCTTCCGACTCAATACACAGTCTCCCACTACAGTCCTTGATCAGACCTACCCTTGTTCTCGTCATTCTCATGTTTCTCACATACGCATAAAAGGCCTTGGGGTTATCCTTGATCCTTCCCGCCAAAGATTTTTCATGCCCTCTCTTCGCTCTTCTAATCCCTTTCTTCAGCTCCCTCCTGGCTATCCTGTATCCCTCCAACGCTCTGTCTGAACCTTGTTTCCTCAACCTTATGTAAGCCTCCTTCTTCCTCTTTACTAGACATTCAACCTCCCTCGTCAACCAAGGTTCCCTCACATGACCATCTCTTTCCTGCCTGACAGGTACATACATATCAAGGGCACATCGTATCTGTTCCTTGAAAAGGTTCTACGTTTCAATGACATCCTTCCCTGACAGCCTATGCTCCCAACTTATGCTCCTCAGATCCTGTCTTGCAGCATCGTATTAACCCTTCCCCCAATTGTAAAACCTGCACTGTTGCACGCACATATCTCTCTCTATAACCAAGGTGAAAGTCACAGAATTGTGGTCACCATCACCAAAATGCTCACCCACCAACAAGCCGATCACTTGTCCCGGTTCATTACCAAGTACCAAATCCAATATGGCCCTCCCGCCCCGCTCTGGTCGAACAATCTACATACTGAGTTAGAAAAGCTTCCTGGACACATCGCACAAACACTGCCCCATCTAATCTACTTGATCTAAAGAGCTTCCAATCAATATTTGGGAAGTTGAAATTGCCCATGACTACTACCCTGTGGCTTCTGCACCTTTCCAAAATCTGTTTTCCAATCTGTTTCTCCACATCTCTGCTGCTATTGGGGGGCCTATAGTAAACACCCAACAAGGTGACTGCTCCTTTCCTATTTCTGACTTCAGCCCATACTACCTCCAAAGGCAGATCCCCCTCGAACTGCCTTTCTGCAGCCATTATACCATTGCAGAGAGCAGCCATCCCTACTTATAATACAGAAAACAGCAGTCCCTGTGTTTAATAAAGAGAACAGCAATCCCTATGTACAATATAGAGAACAGCCGTCGCTATTTATAACATAGAGAACGCATGTCACTGTGTATATTATAGAGAGCAGGAGTCCCTCAGTATAATATAGAGAACAGCCCTACCTGTGTATAATGTAGAGAACAGCAGTCCTTGTGTCAATTTAACAAAACAACAGTGACTGCTGTTCTCTGTGTATGATATAGAGAACAGCACAGCCTTTGTATAATATGGAGAACAGCAGTCCTTGTGTCAAATATACAGAACAACAGTGCCTGTGTATAAGAGAGAATAGCAGCCCCTGTGTACAATAAAAGAGTGAGCAGCAGACCCTGTGTATAATTAGAGAACAACAATCCCTGTGTTTCATACAGAGTGCAGCAGGTCACTGTGCATAATATACAGAACAGCAGTCACTCTGTATAATATAGGGAACACGGGTCCCTGTGTATGTTATAGAGAGCAGGAGACCCTATGTGTAACATAGAGAACAGCCTTACCTGTATATAACAGGGAGAACAGCAGTTTTTGTGTCGATTATAGTGGACAAAAATGCTCGTGTATAAGAGAGAACAGCAGCCCCTGTGCCTATTTTAGAGAACAGCAGCCCCTGTGTTTAATAAAGAGAGCAGCAGATTCTGTGTCTCATATAGGGAACAGCTATCCCTGTGTATAATACAGAAAATAACAGTCCCTGTGCCTATTTTAGTGAACACCAGCCCCTGTGTATAAAATTGAGAGGGGAAAGTGAGGACTGCAGATGCTGGAGATCAGAGCTTAAAATGTGTTGCTGGAAAAGCGCAGCAGGTCAGGCAGCATCCAAGGAACAGGAGAATCAACGTTTCGGGCATAAGCATTCAGGCATTCCTGAAGAAGAGCTTATGCCCGAAACGTCGATTCTCCTGTTCCTTGGATGCTGCCTGACCTGCTGCGCTTTTCCAGCAAACACATTTTAAGCTGTAATATTGAGAGCAAGTCTCCCTGTGTATTGTATGGAGAGCAGCAGACGCTGTGTATAATACAGAGGACAGCAGTCCCTGTGTTTAACAACGAGAACGGCAATCCCTGTGAATAATGTAGAGAACAACAATCCCTGTGCATAATATAGAGAACAGCAGTCAATCTGTATAATATAGGGAACATGTGTCCCTGTGTATGTTATAGACAGCAGGAGACCCTGTGTGTAACATAGAGAACAGCAGACCCTGTGTGTCTTATAGGGAACAGCTATCCCTGTGTATAATGTAGAGAACAGCAAACCCTGAGAATAATGTAGAAAACAGCTGTCCCTGTTTCAAATGTAGAGAACAGCAGATCATGTTTCTCACACAGAACATTCAGCCTTGGACCTTCGGGTGACCATCCTCCAAGGTGGACTTCAGGACAGGCAGTAGAGAAAAGCTGCCGAGCAGAGGCTGATAGCTAAGTTCAGTACCCATAGGGAGGGCCTCAACCGGGACCTTGGGTTCATGTCACATTACAGGTGATCACCATTGCACTACGCACACACACACACACACACACGCAAGTGTCCCTGATTGTCTGCACACAAATATTTTGTGGGGTGAATTTGTACTTGCCGAGTTACATTGTATTTTGCTCAAACACTGCATGCATTCATGTAGAACTCTGAGATCAAAAACTGCATGAATTTATGTAAAACTCTGTTATCTCACTTTTTAGATTAGAATCAATCTAAACATTATGGCATAGACAGAGAACACAGGGGGCCAACACCTTCAACATATTGTCTAGCTATCACCATTGTTAACAGCTAACCTGAGAATGCAACTTTAAAAAAAAGTTTTGTGATTTATACATTAAAGAAGTGAAACTATCACTGTATTCTAACAGATGAAAGGCTTAACAGAAGATCAACTTTTCAATGTATAATTTCAGTTACATCACACTTTAAATTTTTGCTATAAATTCTGTGTAGCGATCGAGCCCTCCACTAACACCTGATGAAGGAGTGTTGCTCCGAAAGCCAGTGTGCTTCCAATTAAACCTGTTGGACTATGACCTGGTGTTGTATGATTTTTAACCATGTAGAAAACAGCAGCCAATGCATTTCATGTAGAGAACAGCTGTTCCTGAGTGTATGGTAGAGAACAGAAGTACCTGTGTAAATTGTAAAGGACAGCAGTCCTGCGTACATTGCAGGGAAGAGCAGTCCCTGTGTACATTACAGAAACAGCTGTCCCTACATATAATACAGAGAACAGCAGTCCCTGTGTTTAATAAAGAGAACAGCAATCCCAATGTACAATATAGAGAACAACAGTCGCTGTGTATAATATAGAGAACAAATTTATATTATATTATAGAGAGCAGGAGTCCCTTTGTGTAATATAGAGAACAGCCCTACTTGTGTATAGTATGGAGAACAGCAATCCCTGTGAATTAAAAAAAGTGAACAGCACTCTCTGCGTATAATTTAGAGAACAGCAGAGCTTTTGTGTAATATGGAGAACAGCAGTCCTTGTGTCAATTGTACAGAACAACAGTGCCTGTGTATAAGAGAGAACAGTCACCCCTGTGTACAGTAAAAGAGTGAACAGCAGTCCCTGTGTATAATATAGGGATTAGCAGACCATGTGTACAGCATGGAGAACAACCATAGCAGATCATGTGTCTCATGTAGAGAATAGCAGTCCCAATGTGTAATATAGAGTACAGCTATCCCTGATTGTCTGGTAGAGAACAGCAGTCCCTGGGTAAAATGTAGAAAACTATGGTTCTGCATACAGTGTAGAGAACAGTAGTCTCTACATATAACTTAGAGAACAGCAGTCCCTGTGTATAATAATGAGAACAGCAATCCCTGTATTTCATAAAGAGTGCAGCAGTCCCTGTGCATAAGATAATACAGGGAGAATGAGCCATTTGGATACAGAACTGGCTCAAAGGTGGTGGAGGAGGGTTGTTTTTCAAACTGGAGGCCTGTGACCAGTGGAGTGCCACAAAGATTGGAGCTGGGTCTTCTACTTTTTGTCATTTACATGAATGATTTGGATGCGAGCATAAGAGATACAGTTAGTAAGTTTGCAGATGACATCAAAATTGGAGGTGTAGTGGACAGCGAAGAGGGTTACCTCAGATTACAACAGGATCTGGACCAGATGGCCAATGGGCTGAGAGGTGGCAAATGGAGTTTGATTCAAAAAAAAGTGAGCTGCTGCATTTTGGGAAAGCAAATCTTAGCAGGACTTATACACTTAATGGTAAGGTCCTCGGAAGTGTTGCTGAACAAAGAAACCTTGGAGTAAAGGTTTATAACTCCTTGAAAGTGGAGTCGCAGGTAGATAGGATAGTGAAGAAGGTGTTTGATCTGCTTTCCTTTATTGGTCAGAGTATTGAGTACAGGAATTAGGAGGTCATGTTGCGGCTGTACAGGACATTGGTTAGGCCACTGTTGGAATACTGCGCAATTCTGGTATCCTTCTTATCAGAAAGATGTTGTGAAACTTGAAAGGGTTCAGAAAAGATTTCCAAGGATTTTGCCAGGGTTGGAGGATTTTAGCTTTAGAGAGAGGTTGAACAGACAGGGGCCATTTTCCCTGGAGAGTCAGAGGCTGAGTGGTGACCTTATAGAGATTTACAAAATTATGAGGGGTGTGGATGAGATAAATAGGCAAAGTCTTTTCCCTGGGGTGGGGGAGTCCAGAACTAGAGGGCATAGGTTTAGGGTGCGAGGGGAAAGATATAAAAGAGACCTAAGGAGCAACTTTTTCGCGTAGAGGGCAGTGCGTGTATGGAATGAGCTACCAGAGGAAGTGGTGGAGGCTGGTACAATTGCAACATTAAAGAGGCATTTGGATGGACATATGAATAGGAAGGATTTGGAGGGATATGGGCCGGGTGCTGGCAGGTGGGGCTAGATTGGGTTGGGATATTTGGTCGGCATGGATGGGTTAGACCGATGGGTCTGTTTCCATGCTGTATATCTCTATGACTATATGGCTGTATAGAGAACAGCAGTCACTGTGTGTAATACAGGGAATATGTGTCCCTGTGTATATTATAGAGAGCAGGAGTCCCTGTGTGTAATATAGAGAACAGCCTTACCTGTGTATAACAGGGAGAACAATGGTCCTTGTGTCTATTACAGAGAACAACAGTCACTTTGCATAATATATTTTTAACACCAGTGCCTGTGTATAATATCGAGAACAGCAGTCGCTATCTATAATATAGAGAACATTAACCTTGTGTATATTATAGAGAGCAGGGGTCCCTCTGTATAATATAGAGAATAGCCTTATCCATGTATATAATATGGAGAACAACATTCCTTGTGAGAATTATACAGAACAACAGTGCCGATGTATAAAAGAGAACAGTAGTCCTGGTGTATAATATAGAGATCAGCAGACCATGTGTACAATATGGAGAACTGCTATCCCTGTGTATAATGTAGAAAACAACAGTCCCTTTGCTTATTTTAGAGAACAGCAGTGCCTGGGTATAATATAGAGAACAGCAGCCCCTGTGTCTATTATAGAGTACACCAGTGCATGTATATAATAGAGAGAGCAGCATTCAATGTGTTTAATAAAGAGAGCAGCAGACCCTGTAAATCAAATAGTGAACAGCAGTCCTTGTGTCTTGGGTAGGGAACACCTGTTCCTCTGTGGAATATAGAGAACAGCTGTCCTTGAGTTTAATAAAGAGAACAGCAATCCCTGTGTACAATAGAGAGAACAGCAGTCACTGTGTATAATACAGAGGACATGTTTCCCTGTGTATAATATAGAGAACAGCAGTCACTGTGTTTAATAAAGAGAACGACAATCCCTATGTATAATACAGAGAACAGCAAACCCTGTGAATAATGTAGAAAACAGTAGTTCCTGTTTATAATGTGGAGAACAGTCATCCGTGTTTATTACAGAGAAAAGCGGATCCTGTGTCTCATTTAGAGAGCAGCAGTTGATGTATATAATGTAGAGAACAGCTGTCCCTGAGTACATGGTAGAGAACAGCCCTACCTGCGTAAAATGTAGAGAACTGTGGTCCTGCGTACATTTTAGGGAAGTGCAGTCCCTTTGTACAGTGCAGAGAACAGCCGTCCCTACATATAATATAGAGAACAGCAGTCGCTGCATTTAATAAAGAGAACAGCAGTCCCTGTGTGCAATATAGACAACAGCAGTACGTATGTATAACATCCAGAACAGCAGTCCCTCTGCATAATACAAAACAGCAGTCCCTCTGCAAAATACAGAGAACAACAGTCCCTCTGTATGAATCACTGTGTATAATATAGAGAACATCAATCCCTGTGTGAATTATAGAGAGCAGCAGTTCCTGTGTATAATATAGAAAACAGCTATCCCTGTGTGAATTATAGAGAACAGCAGTCCCTGTGTGTAATATAGAGAACAGCTATCCCTGTGTGAATTATAGAGAGCAGCAGGCCCAGTGTACAATATAGAGAACAGCAGTCCCCCTGTCTATTTTGGAGAACAGCAGTGCCTGTGTATAATATAGAGAACAGCAGATGCTGTGTCCAATATAAAAAACATGAATCCCTGTGTTTAAAAATGAGAACAGCCATCCCTGTGTTCAATATACAGAATATGAGTCAGTGTACAATATAGAGAACAGCTATCCCTGTGTGAATTATAGAGAGCAGCAATCCCTGTGTATAATATAGAGAACAGCAGTCATTGTGTCTATCTTTCAGAACAGCAGGCCCTGTGACAGTTTGGAGAATGGCAGTCCCAGAGTATAATATAGAGATCAGAAGATGCTGTGTCCCTGTGTAAAATATAGAGAGCAGCAGTTCATATGTATAATCTGGAAAAGAGCATTCCCTGCATCTTATATGGCGAACAGCAGTCCATATGTATTATCTAGAGAACAGCAGTAACTGTCTACAATATAGAGAAAAGCACACTCTCTGTACAATGTCGAGAACAGCAGTCCTTGTGTCCAATATAAAGAATGTGAATCTCTGTGTTTAAAAAAAGAGAACAGCCGCCCCGTGTATAAAATAGAGAACATCAGTGTCTGTGTATTATATAGAGAACAGTAGTCGCTGTGTACAATATGGAGAATATGTGTCATTGTGTATAATATAGAGAACAGCTATCCTTGTGCGTAATATTGAGAGCACTGTCCCTGTGTATAATATAGAGGACAGCAATCCTGCATCTATTTTAGAGAATTGCAGTGCCTGTGCATAATATAAAAAACAGCAGTCCATGTGTAAAATATGGAAAACAGCAGTCCCTGTGTATAATATAGAGAACACCAGTGTCTGTGTATAATATACAGAACTGCAGTGCCTGTGCATAATATAGAGAACAACAGAGTACAATACAGTGAACATGAATCACTGTGTTCAATGAAGAGAAAAGCCATCCCTGTGTACAATATAGATACTATGTGTCACTGTATATAATATAGAGAACTGCATTGCCTGTGCGTAATATAGAGAGCAGTAGTCCCTGCGTATAATATAGAGGACAGCAGTCCCTGTGTCTGTTTTAGAGAACTGTGGTGCCTGTGCAGAATATAAAGAACAGCAGTCTTGGTGTACAATATGGAGAACAGCAGTCCCTGTGTATGATTCAGAGAACAGAAGATGCTCATATAAAGTGTCTCATATAAAGAACATGAATCACTGTGTTTACTGAAGAGAACAGCAGTCCCTATGTCTATTTCAGAGAACAGCAGTGCCTCAGCACTATATAGAGAACAGCATTTCATGTGTAAAATATAGAGAACAGAAGTTCATAAGTATAATATAGAGAAGAGCATTCCCTTTGTCTTTTATAGAGAATAGCAGTCCATATGTATCATCTAGAAAATAGAAGTCCCTGTGTATAATATGGAGAACAGCAGATGCTGTGTCTAATATAAAGAATATGAATCCCTGTGTTTAGTAAAGAGAACAGCCATCCCTGTGTATAATGTAGAGATCACCAGGGTCTGTGTATAATATGGAGAACAGGAGCCCCTGTGTACAATATGGAAAATAGCAGCCCCTGTGCATAACATAGACAACAGATGTCCCTCTGTATAATACAGAGAACAGCAGTCCCTGTGTGTAATATCAAGAAATGCAGTCTATGTGTACAATGTTGAGAACAGCTGTCACTGTGTATATTATGGAGAAAAGCAATCTCTGCACAATATCGAGAACAGCTGCCCTGTGTCAATTTCAGAGAACAGCAGTGTCTGTGCATAATATAAAGTCCAGCAGTCCCTGTGTACAATGTAGAGAACTGCAGTCCGTCTGTCTATTTTAGAGAACAGCAGTCCCTGTGGAAAATATAGAGAACAGAAGATGCTGTGTCTAATAAAAAAAAATGAATCCCTGTGTTTAAAAAAGGGAACAGCTGTCCCTGTGTATAATATAGAGTACACCAGTGTCTGTGTATAACACAAAGAACAGCAATTCCTGTGTACAATATGGAGAATATGAGTCAGTGTGTATAATAATATAGAGAATAGTTACCCCTGTGTGTAATATAGAGAGCAGCAATCCCTGTGTACAATATAGAGAACAGCAGTCCATATGTATCATCTAGAGAACAGCAGTCACTGTGTATAAGAAGGAGAAAAACAATCTCTGTGAACAATGTCAAGAACTGCAGTCCTCGTGTATAATAGAGAGAACGTGAGTCACTGCATATAATATAGAGAACAGCTATCCCTCTGTGTCATATGGAGAGCAGCTGTCCCTCTGGATATTACAGAGAACAGCAGTCTCTTTGTATAATACAGAAAACCACAGTCCTTGTGTAGAATATTGAGAACAGTAGTTCCTCTCTATAATACAGAGAACAGCAGTCCCTGTGTATAATATATAGAACAGCAGTCCCTGTCTCTGTCTTAGTGAACAGCAGGCCCTGTGTACAATACAGAGAAAATGAGTCACTGTGTATAATATAGAGAACATCTATCCTTGTGTGTAATAGAGAGAGCAGCAGTCCCCGTGTCTATCGTCAAGAACAGCAGGCCCTGTGTACAATATAGAAAAGAGTAGTTCCTCTGTCTGTTTTAGAGAACAGCAGTTCCTGTGCATTACATGAAGAACAGCAGTCCCTGTGTGCAATACAGACAAAAACAGTTCTTATGTACAATGTAGAGAACAGAAGTCTCTGTGCATAATATAGACAAAGGCTGTCCCATTGTATAATACAGAGAGCAGCAGTCCCTGTGTATAATATTGAGAAACGCAATCTCTGTGTTCAATGGCGAGAACAGCAGTCCCTGTATTTAATCATGAGAGCAGCAGTCTCTATGTATAATAGAGAGAACAGCTGTCCCTGTGTCAATTTCAGAGAACAACAGTGCCTGTGCATAAAATAAAGAACAGCAGTCCCTGTGTACAATATAGGGAATAGCACTCCCTGTGAACAATATAGAGAAAAGCAGTAACTGTGTATAACATAGAGAACAGCAGATGCTGTGTCCATTATAAAGAACATGAATCTCTGTGTTTAATAAAGAGAACAGCCATCCCTGTGTACAATACAGAGAACATGAGCCACAGTGGAATATAAAGAGGACAGCTATCCCTGTGTGTAATAGACAGAGCAGCAGTCCCTGTGTGAAATGTAGAGAACAACAGTTCATATGTATAATATAAAGAACAGCAGTTTTGCTGTATAATAGAGAGCACCAGTGTCTGTATCTTAGATAGAGAACATAAGTCATTGTGTTTAATATAGAGAAGTTATCTCTGTGTGTAATATTGAGAGCAGTAGTCCCTGTGTATAATATAGAGAACAGCAGTCACTGTGTCTAATTCAGAGAACAGCAGTGCCTGTGGAAAATATAGAGAACACCAGTGTCTGTGTCTCATATAGAGAACATGAGTCACTTGTATAATATAGAGAACACCTATCCCTGTGTGTAATATGGAGAACAGCAGTCCCTGTGTACAATATAGAGAACATGAGTCAGTGTGGAAGATATAGAGAACAGCTATCCCTGCAAATAACAGGAGTCCCTCTGTCTGTTTTAGAGAACAGCAGTGCCTGTGCATTATATGAAGAACAGCAGTCCCTGTGTGTAATTCAGAGAACACCAGTGTCTGTGTATAGTATAGAAAACAGCCCCTGTGTACAGCATAGAGAACATGAGTCACTGTGTATAACATAGAAAACAACAATCCCTGTGTATAATACACAGAACAGCAGTCCCTGTTTATAATATAGAGAAAGGCAGACTCTGTGTACAATGCCGAGAACAGCAGTCCCTGTTTTTAATAGAGAAGAGCAGTCTCTGTGTATAATATAGAGAACAGCAGTCCCCGTGTCTATGTCAGAGAACAGCAGTACATTATGGAGTACAGTGTACATTATAGAGAACAGAAGATGCTGTGAATCATATAAAGAACATGAATGACTGTATTTAATAAAGAGAACAGCAGTCCCTGTGTATAATACAGAGAACACCAGTGTCTGTGTATAATATAGAAAACAGCCCCTGTGTACAGCATAGAGAACATGAGTCACTGTGTATAATATGGAGAACAGCTATCCCTGTGTATAATATAGAGAGAAGGAGACCCTGTGTATAATATAGAGAAAAGCAGTCCCTCTGTCTATTTTAGAGAACAGCAGGCCCTCTGTATAATATAGAGAACTCAAGTGTCTGTGTATAACATGGAGAATAGCAGTCCCAGTGTACAATGTAGCAAATTGAGTCACTGTGTTTCATATAGAGAACAGCTATCTCTGTGTGCAATAAAGAGAGCAGCATTCCCTGTGTATAATATAGAGAACAGCATTGCCTCTGCACAATATAAAGAGCATGACTCCTTGTGTTAAAGAAGAGAACATCTGTCCCTGTGTACAATACAGAGAACTCAAATGTCTGTGTTTCATATAGAGTTTCTTCAGTATTTACGAACGAGAGGGACCGTATTGTTGAAGAGGAGAGTGTGAAACAGACTGGTAAGCTAGAAGAGATACTTGTTAGGAAGGAAGATGTGTTGGACATTTTGAACAACTTGAGGATAGACAAGTCCCCCGGGCCTGATGGGATATATCCTAGGATTATGTGGGAAGCAAGAGAGGAAATTGCAGTACCGTTGGCAATGATCTTTTCATCTTCACTGTCAAGGGGGGTGGTACCAGGGGACTGGAGAGTAGCGAATGTTGTGCCCCTGTTCAAAAAAGGGAATAGGGATAACCCCGGGAATTACAGGCCTGTTAGTCTTACTTCTGTGGTAGGCAAAGTAATGGAAAGGGTACTGAGGGATAGGATTTATGAGTATCTGGAAAGACACTGCTTGATTAGGGACAGCCAGTATGGATTTGTGAAGGGTAGGTCTTGCCTTACAAGTCTTATTGAATTCTTTGAGAAGGTGACCAAGCATGTGGATGAGGGTAGAGCAGTGGATGTAGTGTACATGGATTTTAGTAAAGCATTTGATAAGGTTCCGCTTATGCGGAAAGTCAGGAGGCATGGGATAGAGGGAAATTTGGCCAATTGGATAGAAAACTGGCTAACCGGTCGAAGTCAGAGAGTGGTGGTGGATGGTAAATATTCAGCCTGGAGCCCAGTTACAAGTGGAGTTCCGCAGGGATCAGTTCTGGGTCCTCTGCTGTTTGTAATTTTTATTAATAACTTGGATGAGGGAGTCGAAGGGTGGGTCAGTAAATTTGCAGATGATACGAAGATTGGTGGAGTTGTGGACAGTGAGGAGGGCTGTTGTCGGCTGCCAAGGGACTTAGATATGATGCAGAGCTGGGCTGAGGAGTGGCAGATGGAGTTCAACTCTGCCAAGTGTGAGGTTGTCCATTTTGGAAGAACAAATAAGAATGCGGAATACAGGGTTAACAGTAGGGTTCTTAGACAGGTGGAGGAACAGAGGGATCTTGGGGTCTATGTACATAGATCTTTGAAAGTTGCCACTCAGGTGGATAGAGCTTGTAAGAAGGCCTATGGTGTATTAGCTTTCATTAGCAGAGGGATTGAATTCAAGAGTCGTGGAGTGATGTTGCAGCTGTACAGGACTTTGGTTAGGCCACATTTGGAGTACTGTGTGCAGTTCTGATCGCCTCACTTTAGGAAAGATGTGGAAGCTTTGGAGAGGGTGCAGAGAAGATTTACCAGGATGTTGCCTGGAATGGAGAATAGGTTGTACGAGGATAGGTTGAGAGTTCTCAGCCTTTTCTCGTTGGAACGGCGAAGGATGAGCGGTGACTTGATAGAGGTTTATAAGATGATCAGAGGAATAGATAGAGTAGACAGTCAGAAACTTTTTTCCCCGGGTACAACAGAGTGTTACAAAGGGACATAAATTTAAGGTGAAGGGTGGAAGGTATAGGGGAGATGTCAGGGGTGGGTTCTTTACCCAGAGAGTGGTGGGGGCATGGAATGCGCTGCCCGTGGGAGTGGTAGAGTCAGAATCATTGGCGACCTTTAAGCGGCAATTGGATAGGTACATGGATGGGTGCTTAATCTACGATAGATGTTCGGAACAACATCGTGGGCCGAAGGGCCTGTTCTGTACTGTATTATTCTATGTTCTATGTTCTAAAAGCAAACTCTGTTCTCAATGCCGAGAACAGCAGTCTCTGTGTTTAACAATGAGAAGAGCAGTCTCTGTGTATAATATAGAGAAAATCATTCTCTGTGTACAATGTAAAGAACATCAGTCCCTGTGTCTCATATGGAGAACATGAATCCCTGTGTTTAATAAAGAGAAAAGCTGTCCCTGTATACAATACAGAGAACGCCAATGACTGTGTATAATATAGAGAACAGCAACCCCTTTACCTTAGGCATCTGTTGATGAAATTGCGCGGGTATCTGTTTTTGGCAAATACATTGTATAGGTGTTCTTCTTCCTCTTTTTGCAGTTCATAATGTACAGAGGCATTGCTGTTCTCTATCTTGTATGCAGAGACTAGTGTCCTCGACAATGTATGGAGGCACTGCTCCACATTGCACGCATGGACTGCTCCTTTCTACATTGTACACAGTGATTGCTGTTCTCTGCATTGTGCACAGGGATTGCTGTTCTCTGTAGTATACACAGGAACTGTTCTGCCTGGGATACACATGAACTGCTGATTTCTGTATTTACTGCTATTCTCTACATTATACATAGGGACTGCTGTTCTGAGGAATAGAGCTGTTCTCTGTTTTGTACACAGGACTGCTGTTCTCTTTCATGAACTCAGGGGCTGCTGTACTCTATATTACACACAGTTTCTCCTGTTCTCTATAGTGAACAGACGGACTGTTGTTCTTGATATTATACACAGGGATTCCTATTCTCTAGAATATAAACAAGGACTAGTGTTCTCCACATTGTACACAGGAACTGCTATTTTATATATTACACAGGGATTGCTGTTCCCTATATAGAGAATAGCAATCCCTGTGTATCATGTAGAAAACAGCAGTCTACATGTATAATCTGTAGGACAGTTGTTCTTGTCTATATTGCAGAGAACAGCAGTCCCTGCATCTCATGTAGATAACAGCAGTCCCTGAGTGTATGGTCGAGAACTGCAGTCTCTGTGTATAATGTGGAGAACAGCAGTCCCTGTGTGTATTGTAGAGGACAGCAGATCCTGTATGTCATGTGCAGAACAGCAGTCCCTGTGTATAACATGGAGAATAACTGCCCCTATGTATAATATAGAGAACAGCAGACTCTGCATTCACAGCAGAGAACAGCAGTCACAGTACACAATGTAGAGAACAGCAGCCTATGTGTGCAATGTGTGAACAACAGTGCCTGTGGAGATTGTAGAAAAAAGCAGTCCCTTTGTATAGCATAGAGAACATGACTCCCTGTGTATAATATAGAGAACATGACTCCCTGTGTATAATATAGAGAACATGAGTCCCTGTGTATAATACAAAGAACAGCAGTCCCTGTGTGCAACATAGAGAATAGCAGTGCCTGTGTATAAGATATAGAACAGCAGCTCCTATGTACATCATAGAGAATAGCAGTCACAGTGTTTAATAAAGAGAACAGCAGTCCACATGTATAATATATAATACAGCAGCCTCTGTGTCTGTTATACAGGACAAAAGTCCCCGTGTATAATGTAGAAAACAGCAGTGTCTGTGTCTAACACAGAGAACAGCAGTGACTGCATACAATGTAGAAAACAGCAGCTCGTGTGTGCAATGTAGTGAACAGCAGTGGTGGCGTACAACATAGCGTACAACAGTCCCTGTGGATAACATAGAGAACGTGATTCGAAGTGTATAATATAAAGAACAGCAGTCCCTGTGGACAATGTGGACAACAGCAGTCGGTGTGTGTAATACAGAAAACAGCTGTTCCTGATTGTCTGGTTGAGAACAGTACTTCCTGTGTAAAATGTAGAGACCAACAGTCCTGAGTACATTGTAGAGAACAGCAGTCCCCCATATAATATAGAGAACAACAGGAGTTTAGAATGTAGAGAACAGCAGTCCTGTATACACTGTAGGGAAGAGCAGTCCCTGTGTACAGTGTAGAGAACAGCAATCCCTTCACATAATATAGCAAATAGCAGTCCATGTATTTAAGAAAAAGAACAGCAGTCCCTCCATATAATATAGAGAGCAGCATTCACTGTGTACAATATAGAGAACGTGTCCCTGTGTATGCTATAGAGAGCAGGAGTTCACGTGTGTAATATAGAGAACAACCTTACTTGTGTATAATATGAAGAACAGCACTCTTTGTGTCTACAATAGAGGACAACAATGCCCGTGAATAAGAGAGCACAGCAGCCCCTGTGTACAATGTGGAGAACAGCAGCCCTGTGCATAATATAGAAAACAGAAGACCCTATGTAGAATATAGAGAACAGCAGTCCCTGTGTCTAATATAGAAAACAGCAGTCCCTGTGTTTAAGAAAGAGAGCAGCAATCCCTGTGTCTCATTTAGGGAACAGCAGTCTCTGAGTCTAATATAGAGAACAGCAGTCACTGTGCATAATATGTAGAACAGCAGTGCTTTTGTATAATATAGAGAATAGCAAACTCAGTGAGTAATGTAGAATACAGCAGTCCCTTTTTATAGTGTGGAGAACAGTAGTCTGTGTGAATATTTTGGAGAACAACAGACCCTGTGTCTCATGTAGAGAACAGTTGTCCCTGAGTGTATGGTAGTGAACAGTTGTCCCTGCGTAAAATGTAGAGATCAGTGGTCCTGCATACATTGTAGGGAAGAGCAGTCCCTGTGTACAGTGTAGAGAACAGCAATCCCTTCATAAAGTATAGAGAACAACAGTCCATATATTTAATAAAAAGAACAGCAGTCCCTGTTTATAGCATAGAGAACAGCAGTCTCTGTGATTCATAAAGAGAACAGCAATCCGTGTGTATAGTGTAGAGTACAGTAGTCGCTGCATATAATATAGAGAACATGTGTCCCTGTGTATATTATAGAGAGCAGGTGTCCCTCTGTGTAATATAGAGAACAGCCTTACCTATATATAAAATGGAGTATAGCAGTCCTTGTGTCTATTATACAGAACAGCAGTGCCTGTGTATTAGTGAGGACAGCAATCCCTGTGTACAACAGAGAGAACAGCAGTTCCTTTGTATAAAAAAGTGAACAGCATACCCTGCGCATAATGTTGACAACAGCAATCCCTGTGTCTCATGTAGCGAACAGCAGTTCCTATGTCGAATCTCAGGAACAGCAGTCCATGTGTAGAGAAAATAGAGAACAGCAATCCCCGTGTTTAATGTTGGGAACAGCAGCTTCCATGGAGAACAGCAATCCCTGTGTCTAACAGATAAAATAGCATTCCCTGTGTATAATGGAGAGAACAGCAATCCCTGTTTCTCATGTAGGGAGCAGCAGTTTCTGTGTATAATATTAAAAATAGCATTCCCTGAGTCTCATGTAAGGAACAGCCGTTCCTATGTGTAATGTAGAGAACAGCAGTCCCTCTGTACACTATAGAGAACAGCAGTCTCTGTGTGTAATATAAAGAACAGCTGTCCCTGAGTGAATTAAAGAGAACATCAGTCCCTGTGTACAAAATAGACAACAAAGTTTGTGAAAAGATTTGTAGCTCGGGTGCTCGTTGTTGTGGTTCTGTTCGCCGAGCTGGGAGTTTTTGTTGCAAACGTTTCGCCCCCTTTCTAGGTGACATCTTCAGTGCTTGGGAGCCTCCTGTGAAGCGCTTCTGTGCTGATTCCTCTGGCATTTATAGTAGTTTGAATCTGCCGCTTCCGGTTGTCAGTTGCTGTCCGCTGCAGTGGCCGGGTCTAGGTCGATGTGTCTGTTGATAGAATTTGTGGATGAGTGCCATGCCTCTAGGAATTCCCTGGCTGTTCTCTGTTTGGCCTGCCCTATAATAGTGGTGTTGTCCCAATCGAATTCATGTTGTTTGTCATCTGCGTGGGTGGCTACTAGGGATAGCTGGTCGTGTCGTTTCATGGCTAATTGGTGTTCATGGATGCGGGTTGTTAGCTGTCTTCCTGTTTGTCCTATGTAGTGTTTTGTGCAGTCCTTGCATGGGATTTTGTACACTACGTTGGTTTTGCTCATGCTGGGTATTGGGTCCTTTGTCCTGGTGAGTTGTTGTCTGAGAGTGGCTGTTGGTTTGTGTGCTGTTATGAGTCCTAGTGGTCGCAGCAGTCATGTTCTTTATATTAGACACAACATCTGCTGCCCTCTATATTATACAGAGGGACTGCTGTTCTCGACATTGTACACAGAGAGTGCTGTTCTCTTTATGAAACACAGGACTGCTGTTCTCGACATTGTACGCAGAGACTGCTTTTCTCTATAATGTACACAGGGACTGCTGTTCTCTATGTTATACACAGGGACTGCTGTTTTCTGTACTATACAGAGGGACTGCTGTTCTTTAATAAAGAGAACTGCAGTCCTGTGTATAATACAGAGAAAAGCAGTTTATTTGATTATGTTCGAGAACAGCACTACCTGTGTATAATATAGAGAACATTAGTCTCTGTGTCTCATATCGGGAACAGCTATCACTGTGTCTAATATAGCAGTCCCTGTTTATAATGTAGAGAAAAGCAGTTTAAGGTTTGTGCGAAGATTTGTAGCTCGGGTGCTCGTTGTTGTGGTTCTGTTCGCCGAGCTGAAAGTTTTTGTTGCAAACGTTTCGTCCCCTGGCTAGGAGACATCATCAGTGCTGTGGAGCCTCCTGCGAAGCGCTTCTTTGATGTTTCTTCCGGTATTTATAGTGGTCTGTCCTTGCCGCTTCCGGGTGTCAGTTTCAGCTGTCCGCTGTAGTGGTTGGTATATTGGGTCCAGGTCGATGTGTTTGTTGATGGAGTTTGTGGATGAATGCCATGCCTCTAGGAATTCCCTGGCTGTTCTCTGTCTGGCTTGCCCTATGATAGTGGTGTTTTCCCAGTCGAATTCATGTTGCTTGTTGTCTGAGTGTGTGGCTACTAGGGATAGCTGGTCGTGTCGTTTCGTGGCTAGTTGATGTTCATGTATGCGGATTGTTAGCTGTCTTCCTGTCTGTCCTATATAGTGTTTTGTGCAGTCCTTGCATGGTATTTTGTAAACTACATTAGTTTTGCTCATGCAGTACTGCGACCCTTAGGACTCATAACGGCACACAAACCAACAGCCACGCTCAGACAACAACTTACTAGAACAAAGGAGCCAATACCCAACATGAGCATCCCTAGTAGCCACACACTCAGACAACAAGCAACATGAATTCGACTGGGAAAACACCACTATCAGGGCAAGCCAGACAGAGAACAGCCAGGGAATTCCTAGAGGCATGGCATTCATCCACAAACTCCATCAACAAACACATCGACCTGGACCCAATATACCAACCACTACAGCGGACAGCTGAAACTGACATCCGGAAGCGGCAAGGACAGACCACTATAAATACTGGAAGAAACATCAAAGAAGCGCTTCGCAGGAGGTTCCACAGCACTGATGATGTCTCCTAGCCAGGGGACGAAACGTTTGCAACAAAAATTTTCAGCTCGGCGAACAGAACCACAACAGAAAAGCAGTCTCTGTGTACAATGTCGAGAACAGCAGTCCCTCTCTTTAATAAAGAGAACAGCAGTCCTCTGTATAATTTAGAGAACAGCAGTGTCTGTGATTATTTTCGTGAAGAGCACTACTTGTGTAAAATATAGAGAACAGCAGACTCTGTGTCTCATATGGAGAACAGCAGTCCCCTGTGTATAATATAGAGAATAGCTGTACCTCTGTATAATATAGACAAGGGCAGTCTCTGTGTCTAATATGGAGGACAGCAGTCCATATGTATAATCCAGAAAAAAACACTCTCTGTACAATGACGAGAACAGTAGTCCCTGTGTGTAATATAGATAACAGCAGATGCGAGACTAATATAAAGAACATGAATCCCTGTGTTTAATAAAGAGGATAGCCGCCCCTCTGTATAATATAGAGAACACGAGTGTCCGTGTACAATATAGAGAACAGCAATCCCTCTGTACAAGGTAGAGAATATGAGTCACTGTGTATAATATATAGAACAGCTAGCTCTGTGTGCAATATAGAGAGCAGCAGACCCTGTGTGTAATATAGAGAACAGCAGTGCATGTGCACAATACAAAGAATATGACTCCCCGTGTTTAATGAAGAGAACAGATGTCCCTGTGTACAATATAGAGAATATGAGTCACTGTGTATAATATCAAGAACAGCTATCCCTGTGTGTAATATAGAGCGAAGCAGTCTCTGTGAGTAATATAGACAACAGCAGTTCATAGGTATAATATAGAGAAGAGCATTCACTGTGTCTTTTTTAAGAGAATAGAAGATGCTGTGTCTACTTTCAAGAACATGAATTCCTGAGTTTAATAAAGAGCACAGCAGTCCCTGTGCACAGTACAGAGAATATGCGTCACTGTGTATAATATAGAGAACAGCTATCCCTGTTTGGCATATAGAGAGCAGCAGTCGCTGTGTATAATACCAAGAACAACAGTCCCAGTGTCTATTTTAGAGAACAGCAGGCCCTGTGTCCAAGATAGAGAAAAGCAATCCCTCTGTCTATTTTAGAGAACAGCAGTGCTTGTGCATTATATAAAGAACAGCAGTCCCTCTGTGTAATACAGAGAACAGCAGTTCCTGTGTATAATATAGAGAACAGCAGTTCCTCTGTATAATACGGAGAACAGCAGTCGCTGTGTATAATACAGAGAAAAGCAGTCTCTGTGTACAATGTCCAGAACAGCAGACCCTCTCTTTAATAAAGAGAACAGCAGTATCTGTGATTATTTTCGTGAAGAGCACTACTTGTGTAAAATATAGAGAACAGTAGACTCTGTGTCTCATATGAAAAACAGCAGCCCCTGTGTATAATATGGAGGACAGCAGTCCATTCGTATAATCTAGAAAAAAGCACTCTCTGTGTACAATGTCAAGAAAAGTAGTCTCTGTGTGTAATATAGATAACAGCAGATGCTGAGACTAATATTAAAAACATGAATCCCTGTGTTTAATAAAAAAGATAGTCACCCCTGTGTATAATATAGAGAACACGAAAGTCCGTGTATAATATAGAGAACAGCAGTCCCTGTGTAGACAATAGACAATAGGGGCAGGAGTAGGCCATTCTGCCCTTCGAGCCTGCACCACCATGAATTATGATCATGACTGATCATCCTCAATCAGTATCCTGTTCCTGCCTTATCTACATAATCCTTGATTCCATTATCCTTGAGAGGTCTATCCAACTCTTTCTTAAACGAATCCAGAGACTGGGCCTACACTCTCTGGGTGGAGAGGTTTCTCCTCATCTCTGTCCTAAATGGCCTATTCCTTATTTTTAAGCTGTGTCCTCTGGTTTGGGACTCACCCATTAGCGGAAACATGTTTCCTGCTTCCAGAGTGTCCAGTTCTTTAATAATCTTATACATCTCAATCAGATCCCCTCTCAGTCTTCTAAACTCAAGAGTATACAAACCCAGTCGCTCCAATCTTACAAAGTAAGATGGTCCCGCCATTCCAGGAATCGACCTCGTGAACCAAACTGCACTTCCTCAATAGCCAGAATGTCTTTCCTCAAATTTGGAGACCAGAACTGCACACAATATTCCAGGTGCGGTCTCACCAAGGCCCTGTACAGCTGCAGAAGAATCTCTTTGCTTCTATACTCAATCCCTCTTGTTATGAAGGCCAGCATGCTATTAGCTTTCTTCACTACCTGCTGTACCTGCATGCTTGCGTTCATTGACTGGTGTACAAGAACACCCAGATGTCTTTGTAATGCCCCTTTACCTAACTTGGCTCATTTAGGTAGTAATCTGCCTTCCTGTTCTTGGCACCAAAGTGGATAACCATACATTTATCCACATTAAACTGCATCTTCCATGCATCTGTCCACTCACCTAACCTGTCCAGGTCACTCTGTAATCTCCTAACATCCTCATCACATTTCACCCTGCCACCCAGCTTTGTATCATCAGCAAATTTGCTAATGTTACTATTAATACCATCTTCTATAACATTAATATATATTGTAAAAAGCTGGATCCCTGCAGTACCCCACTGGTCACCGCCTGCCATTCTGAAAGGTTTATCATTACTCTTTGTTTCCTGTCAACCAACCAATTTTCAATCCAAGTCAGGACTTTGCCCTCAATACCATGCGCCTTAATTTTGCTCACTAACCTCCTATGTGGGACTTTATCAAAGGCTTTCTGAAAGTCCAAGTACATTATATCCACTGGATCTCCCTTGTCCATCTTCAGAGTTACATCCTCAAACAATTCCAGAAGATTAGTCAAGCATAATTTCCCTTTCATAAATCCATGCTGACTCTGAACTATCCTGTTACTGCTATCCAGATGTGTCATAATTTCATCCTTTATAATTGACTCCAGCATCTTTCCCACCACTGAGGTCAGACTAACTGGTCTATAATTTCCTGCTTTCTCTCTCGCTCCTTTCTTAAAGGGTAGTACAACATTAGTCACCCTCCCATCAAACTCTGGAAAACAAAAATCACCAACGCATCCATTTTCAAGATAGAGAATATGAGTCACTGTGTATAATATGGAGAACAGCAGCGCCTGTGCACAATACAAAGAACATGACTCCCTGTGTTTAACGAAGAGAACAGCTATCCCTGTACGTAATATAGAGAGCAGCAGTCCCTGTGAGTAATATAGACAACAGCAGTTCATAGGTATAATATAGAGAAGAGCATTCGCTGTGTCTTACATAGAGAACAGCAGATGCTGTGTCTAATTTCAAGAACATGGATCCCTGAGTTTGATAAAGAGCGCAGGCACCCCTGTGTACAATATAGAGAACATGAGTCACTGGCTTATGCTCGAAACGTCGAATTCTCTATTCCTGAGATGCTGCCTGGCCTGCTGTGCTTTGACCAGCAACACATTTTCAGCTGTGATCTCCAGCATCTGCAGACCTCATTTTTTTCCTCACTGTGTATAAGATCGAGAACAGCTATCCGTGTGTGTAATATAGAGAGCAATAGGGCTTATGCCCGAATTGTCGATTCTCCTGCTCCTTGGATGCTGCCTGGCCTGCTGTGTTTTTCCAGCATCACATTCTTCAACTCACTGTGTATAATATGGAGAACAGCTATCCCTGTGCATAATATAGAGAGCAGCACTATCTGTGGAAAATATAGATGATACCAGTCCCTGTATCTATTTTAGAGAACTACAGTGCCTGTGCACAATGTAAAGAACAGCAGTCACTTTGTAAAATATTGAGCACAACAGTTCATATGTATAATATAGAGAGGAGCATTTCCTGTGTCTTGTGTAGAGAAGAGTCCTCCATATGTATAATCTAGAGAACAGCAGCCCCTGTGTATAATATAGAGGATAGCTGTACCGATGTTTGATATAGACAACAGCTGTCCCTGTGTATAATGTAGAGAACAGCAGTCCATCTGTATAACACAGAAAACAGCAGTCTCTGTTACAATGCTGAAAACAGCAGTCGCTGTGTTTAATAAAGAGAACGGCAGTCCTGTGAATAATATAGAGAACAGCAGTGTGTGATTATTATTGAGAACAGCACTGCCTGTGTATAATGTAAAGAATAGCAGTCTCTATGTCGCATAAAGGGAACAGCTGTCCCTGCGTCTAATACAAGGAACAACAGTCACTGTGTGTAATAAATTGAATAGCTGTACCTGTGTATAATATAGACAACAGCAGTCCCTGTTTTTAATATAGAGAACAAAGCATGCTGTGTCTAATACAAACAACAAAGAGAACAGCCATCCCTGTGTATGATATAGAGACCAGCAATCCCTGTGTACTATATAGAGAAAAACAGTTTTTGTGTACAATGTCAAGAACAGCAGTCCCTGTGTTTAGTATAAAGAACAGCAGTTTCTGTGATTATGTTCGAGAACAGCACTGCCTGTATATAATATAGAGAACAACAGTCTCTGTGTCTCATATCGGGAACAGCTGTCCCTTTGTCTACTATAGAGAAAAACAGTTGCTGTGTACAATATAGAGAACAGCAGCCCCTGTGTATTATATACAAAATAGCTGTACCTGTGTATAATATAGACAACAGCAGTCCCTGTGTCTAATATAGAGGACAACAGTCCATATGTATGATCTAGAGAAAAGCGCTCTCTGTGTGCAATGTAGACAACAGCAGTCCCTGTGCATAATACAGAGAACAGCAGTTCCTGTGTATAAAATGGAGAAAAGCAGTCTCTGTGTACAAAGCGGAGAACAGCAGTCCCTGTGTTAAATAATGAGAACATCAGTCCCTGTGAATAATAAAGAGAACAAAAGTCCCAGTGTCAATTTTAAGAGAACAGCAGGCCCTGTGTATAATATAGAGAACAGCAGTCCTTCTGTCTATTTGAGAGAACAGCAGTGCCTGTGCATGTTACGAAGAACAACAGTCCATGTGTGCAATATTGACAACTGCAGTCCTTTTGAATAATATAGAGAACAGCAGTTTGATAAAGAGAACACCAGTGTCTGTGTATCATGTAGAGAACAGCAGTCCCTGCGTACAATATAGAAAACATGAGACTCTGTCTTTAATCTAGCGAACACCTAATATAGAGAGCAGCAGTCCCTGTGTCTATCTTAGAGAACAGCAGGCCCTGTGTACAATGTAGAGAACGGCGGTGCCTCTGTCTATTTTATAGAACAGCAGTGCCTGTGCATTATATAAAGAACAACAGCCCCTGTGCATAACATAAAGAAAAGCAGTCTCTGTGTACAATATCAAGAACAGCAGTTCCTGTATTTAATAAAGAGAACAGCAGACCTGTGTATAATATAGAGAAGAGCAGTTTCTGTGCTTATTTTCGAGAACAGCACTGCTTTTGTACAATGTTGAGAACAGCAGTCTCTGTGTCTAATACAGGGAACAACAGTTACTGTGTACAAGATAGAGAATAGCTATACCTGTGTTTAATATAGACAACAACAGTCCCTGTGTCTAATATGAAGGACAGCAGTTAGATTAGACTTACAGTGTGGAAACAGGCCCTTCGGCCCAACAAGTCCACACCGACCCGCCGAAGCGAAACCCACCCATACCCCTACATTTACCCCTTACCTAACACTACGGGCAATTTAGCATGGCCAATTCACCTGACCCGCACATCTTTGGACTGTGGGAGGAAACCGGAGCACCCGGAGGAAACCCACGCAGACACGGGGAGAACGTGCAAACTCCACACAGTCAGTCACCTGAGTCGGGAATTGAACCCGGGTCTCAGGTGCTGTGAGGCAGCAGTGCTAACCACTGTGCCACCGTGCCGCCCACTATTAATAATCCAGAGAAAAGTACTCTCTGTGTACAATGTCAAGAATTGCAGTTCCTGTGTATAATATAGAATGCAGCCGTCCTTCTGTGTATTTGAGAACAATAGTGCCTGTGCGTTATACAAAGAACAGCAGTCCCTGTGTGTAATATAGACAACAGCAGTTCATATGTATAATATAGAGAACAGCAGTCCCGCTGTATAAGACAGAGAAAAGCAGTCTCTGTGTACAATGTCAAGAATAGCACTCCCTGTCTTTAATTAAGAGAATAGCAGTCCTTTGTATAATTTAGAGAACAGCAGTTTCTGTAATTATTTTCAAGAACAGCACAGCCTATGTTTAATATAGAGAACAGCAGACCCTGTGTCTAATATGGAGAACAGCAGCCCCTGCGTATAATACAGAGAATAGCTGGACCTGTGAATAATACAGAAAACAGCAGTCCCTGTGTAACAAATGGAGGACAGCAGCCCATGTGTATAATGGTAGAGAAAAGCACTCTCTCTGTACAATGCTGAAATGTACTCTTTCTGTACAATCCCTGTGTGTAATATAGTGACCAGCAGACGCTGTGTCTCGTAAAAAGAATGTGACACCCTGTGTTTAATGAAGTGAACAGCAGTCCCTGTGTACAATATAGAGAATACGAGTCACTGTGTATAATATAGAGAACAGCTATCTCTGTGCGCAAAATAGAGAGCAGCTGTCCCTGCGTATAATTTAGAGAACAGCAGAGCCCGTGCTCAATACTAATAACATGACTCCCGAAGTTTAGTGAAGAGAGAGCCATCCCTGTGGATAATATAGAGAACACGAGGGTCTGTGTTTAATATAGCTATCCCTATGCATAATATAGAGAGCAGCGTAATCTTAGAGAGTGTCTAATATAAATGACAGCAGTCCCTGTATCTATTTTAGAGAATGGTAGTGCCTGTGCACAAGATAAAGAAATGCAATCCCTGTGTAAAATATAGAGAACAGCAGTTCATATGTATACTAAAGTGAAGAGCATTTGCTGTGTCTTATACTAAGAACAGCAGCTACTGTGTCTAATATAAAGTACATGAACCCCTGTGTTTTAAAAAAAAAGAGAACAGTCGTCCCTGTGTATAATATAGAGAACACCGGTGTCTGCGTATAATATAGAGAACTGCTGTCCCTGCGTGTAATATAGAGAGCAGAAGTCCCTGTGTTTAATGTAGAGAACAACGGTCTCTGTGAAAAAAATAGAGAACAACAGTCCCTGTATACAATATGGAGAACACCAGTCACTGTGAATAACTCAGACAACAGCAGATGCTGTGTCTAATATAAAGAAAGTGAAATCCTTAGTTTGATACAGAGAACTGCCATCCCTGTACATAATACAGAGAACACTAGTGTCTGTGTATAATATAGAAAACAGCAGTTCATATGTATACTATAGTGAAGAGCATATAGAGAATATGCGTCACTGTTGTCTGAATTATTCACAGTGACTGGTGTTCTCCATATTGTATACAGGGACTGTTGTTCTCTATTTTTTTCACAAAGACTGTTGTTCTCTATATTAAACACAGGGACTTCTGCTCTCTATATTACACGCAGGGACAGCAGTTCTCTATATTATACGCAGACACCGGTGTTCTCTATATTATAACATACAGAACAGCTATCCCAGTGCGTAATATAGAGAGCAGGACTCCTGTGTATAATATAGTGGACTGCAGTCCCAGTTTCTATGTTAGGGAACAGCTGTGCTTGGGCACAATATGAAGAGCGGCAGTCCCTGTGTAAAATATTGACAACAGCAGTCCATATGTATAATCTGGAGACCAGCAGTCACTGTGTATAATATAGAGAAAAGCAATCTTTGTGTGCAATGCCGAGAACAGCAGTCCCTGTCTATTACATAGAGAACAGCAGATGCAGTGTCTAATATAAAGAACATGAATCTCTGTATTTAAAAAAAGAGAACACCAGTCCCTGTGTACAATATAGAGAACATGAGTCACTATGTACCAGAAAGAGACCAGCTATCCCTGGGTGTTCTCGGGACAACTCGGCTAATAAAGGATGTTAGACTGATAGAACATACAGCATTACAGAGCAACACAGAACACGAAAGCACAGTACAGGTCCATTATGAAACCGCTCAGCTAATAAAGGAATATAGATTCATAGAGAGTAGAGAATTACAGCACAGCACAGTCCATTTATGGAACCACTCAGCTCATAATGGTTTTCAGACCAATACAGCAGAGAACTTTACACCACAGTAAAGGTCCTTTATGCAACAGTCCACTAACACTGGACATTAGACCAATACAACACAGAACACGAAAGCACAGTACAGCCCCTTTGTGGAGCACCTCGGTTAATAAAGGAAGTTAGATTGAGAGAACACACAGCATTACAGATATGTACAGGCACTTTATGGTACCATTCGGTTAATACCAGACTTTAGATCAATACAACATAACACATTACAGCGCAGGACAGGCTCTTTAAGGACTACTCGGCTAATAAAGGAAGTTAGACTGACAGAACATTTCATCGCAGTACAGGCACTTTATGGTACACTTCGGCTAATACAGGACATTAGATCAATATGATATAGCATATTACAACGCAGTACAGGCTCTTTATGGTACCAATCGGCTCATGAAGGACATGAGACCTATACAACATAGCACATCACAGCGCAGTACAGGTCCTTTATGAAATCGCTCAGCTAATAATGGAAAATAGATTCAAAGAGAGCAGAGAATTACAGCAGATCACAGTCCATTTATGGAACCACTCGGCTAATGACGGACTTTAGGCCAATACAGTGCAGGACAGCGCAGTACAGGCCCTTTAAAGAAAAACTCAGCAAATAAAGGATGTCAGACTGATTGAACATACAGCATTACATTGCAGTACCGGCCCTTTATGAAACCACTCGTCAAATACAGGAATATAGATTCACGGTGAGTAGAGATTTACAGCACAGCACAGTCCATTTATGGAACCACTCGGCTAATAACGGACTTAAGACCAATACAACAGAGAACTTTACAGCACAGTAAAGCTCCTTCCATCAACCGTTCGGCTAATACTGGACATTAGACCAATACAATACAGAACACTGAAGCACAGTACAGCCCCTTGGTGGAGCACTTCGGTTAATAAAGGAAGTTAGACTGAGAGAACACACAGCATTACAGATATGTACGGACATTTAATGGTATTATTCGGTTAATACCGGACAATAGATCAATACAACATAGCACATTACAGCGCAGTAGAGGCTCTTTAAGGAACAACTCGGCTAATAAAGGAAGTTAGACTGATAGATCATAAACCATTACATCACAGTACAGGCTCTTTATGGCACCATTCTGCTAACACCGGGCTTTAGATCAATACAACATGGCACATTACAGCGCAGTTCAATTCCTTTACGAAACTGCTCAGGTAATAAAGGAATGTAGATTCATGGAGAGTAGAGAATGAGAGTTCAGCACAGTCCATTTATGGAACCACTCGGCTCATAATAGACCAATACAGCAGAGAACTTTACACCACAGTAAAGGACGTTTTTGCAACCGCTCAGCAAATACCGGACATTAGACCAACACAACACAGAACAATGAAGCACAGTACAGCCCCTTTGTGGAGCACCTCGATTAATAAAGGAAGTAAGACTGAGAGAAACACACAGCATAACAGATATGTACGGGCACTTTATGCTACCATTCGGCGAATACCGGACATTTGATCAATACAACATAGCGCACGACAGTGCAGTACAGCCCCTTAAAGAACAACTCCGCGAATAAAGCATGTTCCACCGATAGATCAAACAGCATTACACAGCAGTACAGGCCCCTTATGGCACCATTCGGCTAATACCGGCCATTAGACCAATACAACATAGCACATGACAGCACAGTTCAGGTCCTTTATGAAAAAGCTCGGCTAATAAAGGAATATAGATTCATGAAGAGTAGAGAATTAGAGCACAGCACAGTCCATTTATGGAACTATTCGGCTCATAATGGACTTTAGACCAATACAGCAGAGAACTTTACACCACAGTAAAGGTCCTTTACGCAACCGCTCGGCCAGTACCGGACTTTAGACCAATACAACACAGAACACTGAAGCACAGTACAGCCCCTTTGTGGAGCACCTCGGTTAATAAAGGACGTTAGACTGAGAGAACACACAGCATTACAGATATGTACGGGCACTTAATGGTACCATTCGGCGAATACCGGACATTAGATCAATACAACATAACACATTACATCGCAGTACAGGCCCTTTAAGGAACAACTCGGCTAATAAAGGTAATTAGACTGATAGATCGTACAGCATTACTCCGCAGTAAAGGCCCTTTATGGCACCATTCGGCTAATACCGGACATTAGACCTATACAACCCAGCACAGTTCAGCGCAGTTCAATTCCTTTACGAAACCGCTCAGGTAATAAAGGAATATAGATTCATGGAGAGTAGAGAATGAGAGTACAGCACAGTCCATTTATGGAACCACTCGGCTCATAGTAGACCAATACAGCAGAGAACTTTACAGCACAGTAAAGGACGTTTTTGCAACCGCTCGACTAATACCGGATATTAGACCAATACAACACAGAACACTGAAGCACAGTACAGCCCCTTTGTAGAGCACCTCGATTAATAAAGGAAGTTAGACTGAGAGAACACACAGCATTACAGATATGTACGGGCACTTTATGCTACCAATCGGCGAATACTGGACATTTGACCAATACAACATAGCGCACGACAGTGCAGTACAGCCCTTTAAAGAACAAATCCGCGAATAAAGCATGTTAGACCGATAGATCAAATAGCATTACACCATAGCACAGGCCCTTTATGGCACTATTCGGCTAATACTGGACATTAGATCAATACAACATAGCACATTACAGCACAGTACAGGCCCTTAAAGGAACAACTCAGCGAATGAAGGATGTTAGACTGATAGAACGTACAGCATTACATCGCAGTACACGCCCTTAATGTTACCATTCGGCTAATACCGGACATTAGACCTGTACAACGTAATACATTACAGCGCAGTTCAAGTCCTTTATGAAACCTCTCAGCTAATAAAGGAGTGTAGATTCATGGAGAATAGAGAATTAGAGCACAGCACAGTCCATTTATGGAACCACTTTATGCTAGCATTCGGCGTATACCGGACATTTGATCAATACAACATAGCGCACGACAGTGCAGTACAGCACTTTAAAGTACAGCTCCGCGAATAAAGCATGTTAGACCGATAGATCAAATAGCATTACACCGGAGTACAGGCCCTTTATGGCACCATTCTGCTTATACCGGACATTAGACCTATACAACATAGCACATTACAGCGCAGTACAGGCCCTTTAAGGAACAGCTCAGCTAATAAAGAAAGTTAGACTGATAGATCATACAGCATTACGTCGCAGTACAGGCCCTTTATGGAACCATTCGGTGAATACCGGACATGAGATCAAGACAACATAGCGCATGACAGTGCAGTACAGGCCCTTTAAAGAACAAGGATGTTAGACTGATAGAACATACAGCATTACAGCGCAGTACAGGCCCTTTCTGGTACCATTCGGTTAATACCGGACATTAGACCTATACAACATGGCACCTTACAGCGCAGCACAGGCCCTTTAAAGAACAACTCAGCAACTAAAGTATGTTCGACTGACAGAACATACAGAATTACATCGCAGTACATGGTATCATTCGGCTATTAGCCATTAGATCAATACAACATAGCACATTACTGCGCTGTACAGGCACTTTAAGGAGCAAGTCGGCTAATAATAGACTTTAGACCAATACAGCAGAGACCTTTACACTGATAGATCATACACCATTACATCACAGTACAGGCCCTTTATGGCACCATTCGGCTAATACCGGACATTAGACCAATACAACATAGCACATTACAGCACAGTTCAGGTCCTTTATGAAAAAGCTCGGCAAATAAAGGAATGTAGATTCATGAAGAGTAGAGAATTAGAGCACAGCACAGTTCATTTATGGAACTATTCGGCTCGTAATGGACTTTAGACCAATACAGCAGAGAACTTTACACCACAGTAAAGGTCCTTTATGCAACCGCTCGGCTAATACCGGACATTAGACAAATACAACACAGAACACTGAAGCAAAGTACCGCCCCTTTGTGGAGCACCTCGGTTAATAAAGGAAGTTAGACTGAGAGAACACACAGCATTACAGATATGAACGGGCACTTAATGGTACCATTCAGCGAATACCGGACATTAGATCAATACAACATAGCGCACGACAGTGCAGCACAGGCCCTTCAAAGAACAACTCTGTGGATAAAGGATGTTAGACTGATAAAACATACAGCATTACATCGCAGTATAGGCCCTTTATGGTAACATTCGGCTAATACTGGACATTAGATCAATACAACATAGCACATTACAGCACAGTACAGGCCCTTAAAGGAACAACTCAGCGAATGAAGGATGTTAGACTGATAGAACGTACAGCATTACATCGCAGTACACGCCCTTAATGTTACCATTCGGCTAATACCGGACATTAGACCTGTACAACGTAATACATTACAGCGCAGTTCAAGTCATTTATGAAACCTCTCAGCTAATAAAGGAGTGTAGATTCATGGAGAATAGAGAATTAGAGCACAGCACAGTCCATTTATGGAACCACTTTATGCTAGCATTCGGCGAATACCGGACGTTTGATCAATACGCACGACAGTGCAGTACAGCACTTTAAAGTACAGCTCCGCGAATAAAGCATGTTAGACCGATAGATCAAATAGCATTACACCGGAGTACAGGCCCTTTATGGCACCATTCTGCTTATACCGGACATTAGACCTATAAAACATAGCACATTACAGCGCAGTACAGGCCCTTTAAGGAACAGCTCAGCTAATAAAGAAAGTTAGACTGATAGATCATGCAGCATTACATCGCAGTACAGGCCCTTTATGGAACCATTCGGTGAATACCGGACATGAGATCAAGACAACATAGCGCATGACAGTGCAGTACAGGCCCTTTAAAGAACAAGGATGTTAGACTGATAGAACATACAGCATTACAGCGCAGTACAGGCCCTTTCTGGTACCATTCGGTTAATACCGGACATTAGACCTATACAACATGGCACCTTACAGCGCAGCACAGGCCCTTTAAAGAACAACTCAGCAACTAAAGTATGTTCGACTGACAGAACATACAGAATTACATCGCAGTACATGGTATCATTCGGCTAATATTAGCCATTAGATCAATACAACATAGCACATTACTGCGCTGTACAGGCACTTTAAGGAGCAAGTCGGCTAATAATAGACTTTAGACCAATACAGCTGAGACCTTTACACTGATAGATCATACACGATTACATCACAGTACAGGCCCTTTATGGCACCATTCGGCTAATACCGGACATTAGACCTATACAACATAGCACATTACAGCACAGTTCAGGTCCTTTATGAAAAAGCTCGGCAAATAAAGGAATGTAGATTCATGAAGAGTAGAGAATTAGAGCACAGCACAGTCCATTTATGGAACTATTCGGCTCGTAATGGACTTTAGACCAATACAGCAGAGAACTTTACACCACAGTAAAGGTCCTTTATGCAACCGCTCGGCTAATACCGGACATTAGACAAATACAACACAGAACACTGAAGCAAAGTACCGCCCCTTTGTGGAGCACCTCGGTTAATAAAGGAAATTAGACTGAGAGAACACACAGCATTACAGATATGAACGGGCACTTAATGGTACCATTCAGCGAATACCGGACATTAGATCAATACAACATAGCGCACGACAGTGCAGTACAGGCCCTTCAAAGAACAACTCTGTGGATAAAGGATGTTAGACTGATAAAACATACAGCATTACATCGCAGTATAGGCCCTTTATGGTAACATTCGGCTTATACTGGACATTTGATCAACATAGCACATTACAGCGCAGTACAGGCCCTTTAAGGAATAACTCGGCTAATAAAGGAAGTTAGACTGATAGATCATACAGCATTACTCCGCAGTAAAGGCCCTTTATGGCACCATTCGGCTAATACCGGACATTAGACCAATACAACACAGAACACTGAAGCACAGTACAGCCCCTTTGTGAAGCACCTCGGTTAATAAATAATTGACTGAGAGAACATACAGCATTACAGATATATACGAGCATTTTATGCTACTATTCAATGCTACAATACAACATAGCGCACGACAGTGCAGTACAGGACTTTAAAGAACAACTCCGCGAATGAAGGATGTTAGACTGAATGAAGGACGTACAGCATTACATCGCAGTACACGCCCTTAATGTTACCATTCGGCTAATACCGGACATTAGACCTATACAATGTAGCAAATTACAGCGCAGTTCAAGTCCTTTATGAAACCTCTCAGCTAATAAAGGAGTGTAGATTCATGGAGAATAGAGAATTAGAGCACAGCACAGTCCATTTATGGAACCACTCGGCTCATAATGGATTTTAGACCAATACATCAGAGAATTTTACACCACAGTAAAGGTCCTTTATGCAACCGCTCAGCTAATACCGGACATTAGACCAACACAACATAGAACAATGAAGCACAGTACAGCCCCTTTGTGGAGCACCTCGGTTAATAAAGGAAGTAAGACTGAGAGAAACACACAGCATAACAGATATGTACGGGCACTTTATGCTACCATTCGGCGAATACCGGACATTTGATCAATACAACATAGCGCACGACAGTGCAGTATAGGCCCCTTAAAGAACAACTCCGCGAATAAAGCATGTTCCACCGATAGATCAAACAGCATTACACAGCAGTACAGGCCCCTTATGGTACCATTCGGCTAATACCGGCCATTAGACCAATACAACATAGCACATGACAGCACAGTTCAGGTCCTTTATGAAAAAGCTCGGCTAATAAAGGAATATAGATTCATGAAGAGTAGAGAATTAGAGCACAGCACAGTCCATTTATGGAACTATTCGGCTCATAATGGACTTTAGACCAATACAGCAGAGAACTTTACACCACAGTAAAGGTCCTTATGCAACCGCTCGGCCAGTACCGGACTTTAGACCAATACAACACAGAACACTGAAGCACAGTACAGCCCCCTTGTGGAGCACCTCGGTTAATAAAGGAAGTTAGACTGACAGAACACACAGCATTACAGATATGTACGGGCACTTAATGGTACCATTCGGCGAATACCGGACATTAGCTCAATACAACATAACACATTACAGCGCAGTACAGGCCCTGTAAGGAACAACTCGGCTAATAAAGGAAGTTAGACTGATAGATCGTACAGCATTACTCCGCAGTAAAGGCCCTTTATGGCACCATTCGGCTAATACCGGACATTAGACCTATACAACCCAGCACAGTTCAGCGCAGTTCAATTCCTTTACGAAACCGCTCAGGTAATAAAGGAATATAGATTTATGGAGAGTAGAGAATGAGTGTACACCACAGTCCATTTATGGAACCACTCGGCTCATAACAGCAGAAAACTTTACAGCACAGTAAAGGACGTTTTTGCAACCGCTCGACTAATACCGGACATTAGACCCATACAACACAGAACAATGAAGCACTGTACAGCCCCTTTGTGGAGCACCTCGATTAATAAAGGAAGTTAGACTGAGAGAACACACAGCATTACAGATGTGTACGGGCACTTTATGCTACCATTCGGCGAATACCGGACATTTGATCAATACAACAGAGCGCACGACAGTGCAGTACAGCCCTTTAAAGAACAAATCCGCGAATAAAGCATGTTAGACCGATAGATCAAATAGCATTACACCGTAGTACAGGCCCTTTATGGCACCATTCGGTTAATACCGGACTTTAGATCAATACAACATAGCACATGACAGCACAGTACAGGCCCTTAAAGGATCAACTGAGCGAATGATGTTAGACTGATAGAACGTACAGCATTACATCGCAGTACACGCCCTTAATGTTACCATTCGACTAATACCGGACATTAGACCTGTACAACGTAGCACATTACAGCGCAGTTCAAGTCCTTTACGAAACCTCTCAGCTAATAAAGGAATGTAGATTCATGAAGAGTAGAGAATTAGAGCACAACACAGTCCATTTATGGAACTATTCGGCTCATAATGGACTTTAGACCAATACAGCAGAGAACTTTACACCACAGTAAAGGTCCTTTATGCAACCGCTCAGCTAATACCGGACATTAGACCAACACAACATAGAAAAATGAAGCACAGTACAGCCCCTTTGTGGAGCACCTCGGTTAATAAAGGAAGTAAGACTGAGAGAAACACACAGCATTACAGATATGTACGGGCACTTAATGGCACCATTCGGCGAATACCGGTCATTAGCTCAATACAACATAACACATTACATCGCAGTACAGGCCCTTTAAGGAGCAACTCGGCTAATAAAGGTAATTAGACTGATAGATCGTACAGCATTACTCCGCAGTAAAGGCCCTTTATGGCACCATTCGGCTAATACCGGACATTAGACCTATACAACATGGCACCTTACAGCGCAGCACAGGCCCTTTAAAGAACAACTCAGCGAATAAAGTATGTTCGACTGACAGAACATACAGAATTACATCGCAGTACATGGTATCATTCGGCTAATACTAGCCATTAGATCAATACAACATAGCACATTACTGCGCTGTACAGGCACTTTAAGGAACAAGTCGGCTAATAATGGACTTTAGACCAATACAGCAGAAAACTTTACACTGATAGATCATACACCATTACATCACAGTACACGCCCTTTATGGCACCATTCGGCTAATACCGGACATTAGACCTATACAACATAGCACATTACAGCAGAGTTCAGGTCCTTTATGAAAAAGCCTGGCTAACAAAGGAATATAGATTCATGGAGAGTAGAGAATTAGAGCACAGCACAGTCCGTTTCTGGAACCACTCGGCTCATAATGGATTTTAGACCAATACAGCAGAGAACTTTACACCACAGTAAACGTCCTTTATTCAACCGCTCGGCTAATACTGGACATTAGACCAATACAACACAGAACACTGAAGCACAGTACAGCCCTTTTGTGTACCACCTCGGTTAATAAAGGAAGGTACGCTGAGAGAACACACAGCATTACGGATATGTACGGGCACTTAATGGTACCATTCGGCGAATACCGGACAATGCAACATAGCACATGACAGCGCAGTACTGGCCCTTTAAGGAACAACTCGGCGATTGCAGAAAGTTAGACTGATCGATCATACACCATGACATCACAGTACAGGCGCTTTATGGCACCATTCGGCTAATACCGGACATTAGACTTGCACAACTTAGCACATTACAGCGCAGTTCAAGTCCTTTAAAGAACAACTCCGCGAATAAAGGATGTTAGATTGATAGAACATACACCATTACATCGCAGTACATGGTATCATTCGGCTAATACTAGCCATTAGATCAATACAACATAGCACATTACAGCACAGTACAGGCCCTTTAAGGAACAACTCGGCTAATAAAGTAAGTTAGACTGATAGAGCATACACCTTTACATCACAGTACAGGCCCTTTACTCAGTGCCAGTGTAGCTGCGGAAGATATCCACATATCCACATATCCAAAGAAGAGGCAGGCATAGCTGGGACCCATGCGGGTGCCAATCGCTACTCCTTTGGTTTGGAGGAAGTAGGAGGATTGGAAAGAGAAGCTGTTCAGAGTGTGGACCAGTTCAGTCAGACGAAGGAGGGTGAGAGTGGAAGGGTACTGGATGGTTCGGCTGGAAATGACGAAGCAAAGGCTTTGAGTCCTTCATGATGGGGGACGGAGGTGTATAGGACTGGATGTTCATGGTGAAGATAAGGTGTTGGCTGTCGGAGTAGCGAAAATCATGGAGGAGGTGGCGGGCGTGTATGGTGCACTGTTAACCACGCGCTGATCCCCACCCCTGCTCCGATCCCCGCCCCCATCCGATCTCCGCCCCTACGGCTAACCCCGCCTCAACGACTAACCCCACCCCCACTCCCAGCTCCAGTCCCACACCAGGTCCCAGATGCTAGCTCCCACCCCTGCCGTATTTTCAGCATCCCTCCAGACCTCCCCCTCCAGTCGTCAGCAGAGTCCTCACCTTCATCCTCCTCTGCTCCCGGATTAACGAATTCAACAGATGGCAAGACATCGAACAATTTCTCAGCCGCTTCCGCGCCTACATTTTCAACCAGGTCTCCCGCCCACCCTCTGACGACCCCTTCTCCCGCCTCCAACACACCCCATCCACCTGGACACCCCGTGCTGGCCTCTTACCCGCCCTCGATCTCTTCATAACCAACTGCTGCCACGACATTGACCGCCTCAACCTGTTCACCCTTCTCACCCACTCCAACCTCTCACCCTTGCAACATGCAGCCCTCCACTCCCTCTGCTCCAACCCCAACCTCACCATCAAACCGGCAGACAAGGGAGTTTGGCGCACTGATCTTTATATTGCTGAGGCTAAACGCCAGCTTGTGGACACCTCCTCTTACTGCCCCCTTGACCATGACCCCACCTCCCACCACCAGACTATCCATAACCTCATCACCTCAGGGAATCTCCCATCCACCGCTTCCAACCTCATTGTCTCACAATCCCTCCCCACCCGTTTCTACCTCCTGCCCAAAATCCACAAACCTGACTGCTCCGTCAGACCCATTGTCTCAACCTGCTCCTGCCCCACCGAACTCATTTCTGCATACCTGGACACAGTCCTGCCCCCCTTAGTCCAAGAGCGACGTTCGGGACACCACCCACGCCCTCCACCTCCTCCATGACTTTCGCTTCTCTGGCCCCCCAACGCCTTATCTTCACCATGGACATCCAATCCGTATACACCTCCATCCCCCATCACGAAGGCCTCAACGACCACTGCTTCATCCTTTCCCGCCGTACCAACCAGTACCCTTCCACTGACACCCTCCTTCGACTGACTGAACTGGTCCTCACCCTGAATAACTTCTCTTTCCAATCCTCCCACTTCCTCCAAACTAAAGGAGTAGCGATGGGCACCCGCATGGGCCCCAGCTATGCCTGCCACTTTGTTGGATATGTGGAGCAGTCCATCTTCTGCAGCTACACTGGCACCACCCCCACCTTTTCCTCCACTACATCGATGACTGTATCAGTGCTACCTCATGCTCCCACGAGGAGGCTAAACAGTTCATCGACTTTACTAAAACACCTTCCATCCTGACCTCAAATTTACTTGGACTGTCTCATACTCCTCCCTCCCCTTCCTAGACCTCTCCATCTCTATCTTGGACAACCAACTCAACATGGACATTTACTATCAACCGACTGACTCCCACACCTACCTAGATTACACCTCCCACCCTGCCAACTGTTAAAAGACCATCCCATATTTCCAATTCCTTCGCCTTTGCCGCATCTGCTCCCAGGAAGACCAATTCCAATACCGAACAAACCAGATGGACTCCTTCTTCAAAGACTTCAATTTCCCCTCAGACATTGTTGACGATGCTCTCCACCGCATCTCCTCTACTTCCGGCTCCTCTGCTCTCGAACCCCGCCCCTCCAATCGCCACCAGGACAGAACCCCACTGGTCCTCACCTACCACCCCACCAACCTCCAGATACATCGGATCATTCTTCGTCATTTCTGCCACCTCCAAACGGACCCCACCTCTATCAGCGTTCCGGAAAGACCACTTCCTCCGCGACTCCCTTGTCTAATCCACACCCACCACCAACCCAACCTCCACTGCAACCTAACCCTGCAACCGCAAGAAATGCAAAACGTGCGCCCATGCCTCCCCCCACCCCTCGCTTCACTCCAAGGCCCCAAGGGATCCTTCTATATCCATCAGAAATTCACCTGCACCTCCACACACATCATTTATTGCTTCCGCTGCACCTGATGTGGCCTCCTATACATTAGGGAGACAGGCCGCCTACTTGCGGAACGTTTCAGAGAGCAATCGAGCTTTTGCCATTCATTCAATGAAACGAACCGCACTTGTTAAATCAATGTGTCTCTCATTCATTCAATGTTACGAGTTTAACACATTGATTTAATTAAACGAACTGCATACATTCATTCAATGGAACAGACTGCACGTGTTAATTCAATGATTAGAGCTTCTTTCATTTATTCAATGTCTGGATCTTAACGTTTTCATTCAATGAAACAAACTGCTTTCGTTCAATCGTTAAATCAAATTTCAATCATTGAATCAATGAATCAGTAAAACGAACTAAATTCCTTTCATGCGTGAATCAGACTGCACAGTAGAGCTTGTGGCATTCATTCATCACCACAAGCTAAACGCAGTCATTCAATGAAGCAAACTGCACACATTAATGCAATGAAACAGAATGCACATGTTAATTCAATGTGTCGAGCTTCTGTCAGGTATTCAATGTCTCGAGCTTAACGCGTTCATTCAAGAAAACAAACTGCATTCATTCAATCATTGAATCAAACTTCATTCATTGATTCAATTAATGAAACGTTCTTCATTGATTCGATGAAACAAAGTTAACTCATTTACTTAGTGAATCAAACTGCACCCATTCGTTCAATGAAATACACTGCGCTCGTTAATTCAAAGAGCTTCTGCTATTCATTCAATGCCGCATGTTAAAGACATTCATTCAACGAAACAAACTGCATGCATTCATTCAATGAAACGGACTGCACGTATTAATTGAATGTGTAGGGCTTCTCTCATTCATTCAGTGTGTCAGACTTAACTCATTCTTTCTTTCATTCATTCAATGCTACGACTTTAACCCATTCAATGAAAGAAACAGCACACATTCAATTAATGCACGTATTAATTCAATACGTCTTTTATGATTCGTTGAATGTGTCAAGCTTTACTTATTCATTCAATGTAACAGACTGCACGTGTTAATGCAACGAGTAGAGCTTTTACCATTCATTCAATTAAACAAACTGCATGTGTTAATATATTAATTTATTAATTAACTCATTGTATCAAACATAAATGATTCAAACGTTATTCATTGTTTCAATGGAACAAGCGTAACTCATTTACTTAGTGACTGCAATTGCTTTCATTTATTCAATTATTCAAAATGCACTCATCGTTTGAATGAAACACACATGCATGTGCTAATCCAATGAGAAGAGTTTTTGCCATTCATTCAGTGAAACAAACTGCACGTATTCATTCAAGGTAACAGACTGCACAGGTTAATTCAATGAAACAGAATGCTACTTCATTCAGTAGAGCTTTATTCAATGATTAAGCTTAACTCATTCATTCAATGAAACACCGGCAAGTGTTAATTCAGTGAAACAAACTTAGTTCATTTAGTTATTTAATTAAACTGCACACATTCATTCAATGAAACAAACGGACGTGTTATTTCAAAGAAACAAACTTAACTCATTTATTTCGTGAGTCAAATTGAACTCATTCAATCAATGAAACACACTGCACGTGTTAATTTATTGAGTAGAGCTTCTCTCATTCACTCAATGTGTCAAGCTTAACGCTTTCATTCAATGAAACAGACTACATTCATTCAATCATTGAATCAAACTTCAATCATTCATTCAATGAAATAAACGGCACGTGTGAATTCAATGAGTAGCGCTTCTCTCATTCATTCAATGCCACGAGTTTAACGCATGGATTCAATGAAACAACATGCACACATTCATGCAATGAAACAGACTGCACGTGATAATTCAATGAGCAGAGCTATTCACAGTTATTCTTAACGCTTAATGCTTTCATTCAGTGAAGCAAACTGCTTTCATTCAATCGTTGAATCAAACTTCCATCGTTGATTCAATGAATCAAATGTTATTCATTAATTGAATGAAACAAACGTAACTCATTTATACAGTGGATCCGACTGCATTCATTCATTCAATGAATCAAACTGCACTCATTGATTCAATGAAACACACTGCACGTGTTTATACGGTGAGTAAAACCATTGCCATTCATTCAATGAAACAAACTGCACCCCTGCATTCAAAGGCACAAACTGCAATAACACAGACTGCACGTGTTAATTTAATGAGTTAGAGCAACTGTCATTGATTCGATGTTTCTAGCGTATGTCATTAGTTCAATGAAACAAACTGCAAATGCCTATTCACTGAGCAGAGCTTCTGCCATTTATTCAATGAATTAAGCTTTACGCTTTTGTTCAATGAAACGAACTGCATTCATTAAATCATTGAATCAAACTCCGAACATTGAGTCAGTGATACAAACGCTATTCATTGACTCAAACAAGCAAACTTAACTCACGTTTGTAGTGAATCTAACTGCACACATTCATTCAATGAAGCACACTGAATTAACACGTGCAATGTGCTCAGTTTCTCTCATTCATTCAATGACACAAGTTTAACACATTGATTCAACCAAACAAACTGCACACATTCATTCAACGAAACAGACTGCACGTGTAAATTCAATGAGTAGAAGTTTTCTCATTTATTCAATGTCTCGAACTTAACGTTTTCTTTCAATTAAACAAACTGTATTCGTTCAAAGATTGAATCCAACTTCAAGCGTTGATTCAATGAATCAAACGTTATTCATTGGTTCAATGAAACAAACTTAACTCATTTACTTAGTGAATCAAGCTGCACGCTTTCATTCAATGTCTGTATCATAATTTATTCCATGTCTCTATCATAACGCTCTCTTTCAGTGAAACAAACTGATTCAGTCAATCATTGAAACAAGCTTCACTCATTGATTCAATGATTCAAATGTTATTCATTGATTCAAACAATCAAACTGCACTTAATTTATTTAGTTAATCAAACTGCACACATCCCTTCAATCAAACAGTGTGCACGTGCTAATTCGTTGAATGACTAGAGCTTCAGTCATTCATTCTATGCTACGTGTTTAATGTATTGATTCAATGAAACCTACTGCGCACCTTCATTCCATGAAACAGACTGCACGTGTTAATTCAATGAGAAGAGTTTCTCTCATTCATTCAGTGTCAAGCTTAACGCTTTCATTCAATGAAACAAACTGCATTCATTGAATCATTGAATAAAACTTCAATCGTTCAATGAATCAAACGTTATTCATTATTCCACTGAAACCAACGTTGCTGACATATTTAGTGAACCAAACTGCACTCGCTCATTCAATGAAACAGACTTCACGTGATAATTCAGTGAGTAGAGCTGCTCTCTTTCATTCAATGTCACACGCTTAACGCATTGATTCGAATCAATAATTGCAGTTCGTTTCAATGATTGAATGAATGTTGTTTGTTTCCTTGAATGAAGGGTTAAGCTCAAGGCATTGAATTAATGTGAGAAGCTCTGCTCATTGAATTAACACGTGCAATCTGCTTCATTGATTGTATGTGTGCAGCTTGTTTCTTTGATTTAATGTGATAAACTCATCGCAATGAATGAATGCGAGAAGCGCTACTCATTGAATTAACACGTTCAGTGTCTTTTATTGAATGAATGTGTGCAGTTTCTTTCATTTACTCAAGGCGTTTAACTCGTGGCATTGAATGAATGAGAGAAGCTCTTCTCGTTGAATTAACACGTTCATCTGTTTCATTGATGCATGCAGTTCGATTCATTGAATGAATGTATTTAACATTGAATGACTGGGAGAAGCTGGACTCCTTGATACACGAAGTAAATGATTTCAGTTCGTTTCACTGAATCAATGAATAAGGTTTGATTTATTGAATCAAAGATTGAAGTTTAATACAGTATTTGAATGAATGCAGTGTGTTTCATTGAATGAAAGCGTTTAGTTCCAGACGTTGAATAAATGAGCGAATCTCTTCTCATTGAATTAACACAAGCAATCTGTTTCTTTGAAAAAGATGTGTGCAGTTTGCTTCATTGAATCAATGCGTTAAATTCGTGGCATAGAATGAACGAAAGAAGCTCTACTCTTTGAATTGACACGGGCTGTTTGTTTCGTTGAATGAATTAGTTAAGCTTGACACATTGAATGTATGAGAGAAGCTGTACACTTTGAATTAACACGTGCAAGTCTGTTTCATTGAATGAATATGCGCAGTTTGAGTTAAGTTTGATTCTTTGAATCAATGAATATCATTTGCATCATTGATCCAAACTTTGAAATTTGTTTCAATGATTGAATTATTGCTTCACTGAATGAATGCGTTATGTTAGTGTCGTAGAATAAGTGAGAGAAGCTCTACTCATTGAATTAAAACGTGCAGTCTGTTCCATTGAATGTATGATTGCAGTCTGTTTGATTCAATCAATGCGTTATACTCGTGGCATTGAATGAATGAGAGAAGCTCTACACATTGAATTTGCATGTGCAGTTTGTTTCGTTGAATGAATGAATTAAGCGTGACACATTGAATGAATGACAGAAGTTCTACTCATTGAATGAACATATGCAGTCTGTTTCATTGATTGAATGCATGCAGCTTGTTTCATTGAATGAATGGTAAAAGCTCAATTCATTGGATTAGCATGTGCAGTGTGTTTCATTGAACGAATGTTTGCAGTTTGATTCATTGAATCAACGAATGCTGTTGATTCTCTAAATAAATGAGTGCAGTTTGTTTCATTCAGTCAATAATTTACGTTTGATCCTTTGAATCAATGGATGAAGTTTGATTCAATGAATGAATAAACGCAGTTTGTTTCAGTGAATTTAAGCGTTCAGCTCGAGATATGGAATAAATGAGAGAAGCTGCAGTGTGTTTCAATCAATGAATATGTGCAGTTTGTTTCATTGATTCAATGCGTCAAACTCGTGGCATTGAGTTAATGAAAGAAGTTCTATTCATTGAATTAATACGTGCTATTTGTTTCATTGAACGGATGATTTAACGGAGAAACTCTACTCATTCATTAACAGGTGCAGCCTGTTTCACTGAATGAATGCTGTTCGTTTTATTCACTTAATGCGTATAGCCATGAATGAATGGCAGAAGCTCTAATCTTTGTAATTAACACGTGCAGTGTGTTTCATTGAATGAAGGAGTACAGATTGGTTCACTAAGTAAATAAGCTGTTTGTTTCATGAAATCAATGATTAATTGAATCGTTGATTGAAGTTTGGTACAATAATAGAAAGAAGGCAGTTTGTTTCATTCAATGAAAGTGTTGAATCAGTGATTGAAGTTTGATTCAATGTTTGAATGAATGCAGTTTGTTTGATTGAATGAAAGCGTTAAGCTCTGGACATTAAAAATGAGGGAAGCTTTAGTCATTGAATGAACACGTTCAGTCTGTTTCATTGTTTGAATGTGTGCAATTTGTTTCATGGAATCAATGCGTGAAACTCGTGGCATTGATTGAATGAAAGAAGAATTAACCCGCCCTGTTTGTTTCAATTGACGAATGATTCACGTTGAATGGATGAAAGAATACTCTTTGAATTAACACGTTCAATCTGTTTCATTGAATGAATGCATGCAGTTTGTTTCAGTGAACGAATTGCAAAAGCACTATTCATTGGATCAGCACGTGCAGTTTGTTTCAGTAAGCTTGACGCATTGAATGAATGAGAGAAGCTCTACTCATTGAATTACTCATTGACGTGCAGTCTATTTCATTGAATGAATGCGTGCAGTTTGTTTCATTGAATGAATGTGTTTTCCTCGTGGAATTGAATGAATGGCAGAAGCTCTACTGTTTGTGTTAACGCGTGCAGTGTGTTTCTTTGAATGAATGAGTGCAGTTTGATTCACTAAGTAAATGAGTTTAGTTTGTTTCATTGAATCGATGAAGGTTTGATTCATTGACTCAAAGATAGCAGTTTGATTCAATGATTGAATGAATTCAGCTGGTTTCATGAAAGCGTTAAGCTTGACACATTGAATGAATGAGAGAAGCTCTATTAATTGAATTAACACGTGCAGTCTGTTTGATTGAATGAATGCATGCAGTTGGATTCACTCCAAAAATGAGTGAAGATTTAGTAAAACATTTGATTCTCTGAATCAAAGATTGATGTTTGATTCAATGAATGAATGAATGCAGTTTGTTATATTTAATTATAGCGCTAAGCTCGAGACATCGAATCTTCTGCCATTCTTTCAATACCACGAGCAGAACACGTTCATTCAATGAAACAAACAGCACGCATTCATTCAATGAAACAGACTACACGTGTTAATTCAATTTGCAGAGCTTCTCTCATTCAATGAATGTGTCACGCTTGATTCATTCGTTCAGTAAAACAAACAGTAGTTTTAGTTCAATGAGTAGAGCTTCTTTCGCTCATTCAATGCCACGAACGTAATGCATTGATTCAGTGATACAAACTGCACACACTCATTGAATGAAACACGTGTTATAACAAAGAATAGAGCTCCTCTCATTCATTCAATGTGTCAAGCTTAACTCATTTCTTCAATGAAACAGACTGCATTCATTGAATCATTGAAACAAACTAGAATCATTGATTCAATGAATCAAACGTTGGACGTTGTTTCAACGAAACAAACCTAACTCATTATTTAGTGAATTAAACTGCGCTTGTTGATTCCATGAAACAGACTGCACGTGATAATTCAATAAGTAGAGCTACTCTCATTCATTCAATGCCACAAGCTTAACGCATTGATCCAATCAAGCTAACTGCACACATTTATTCTATGAAACAAACTGCAAAAATTAATTCAATGAGTCGAGCTTCTCTCATTCATTCAATGTCTCGAGCTTAACGATTTAATTCAAAGAAACAAACTGCATTCATTCATTCATTCATTCAATGAAATACACTGCAACTGCCAATCCAATGAATCGAGCTTTTGCCATTCATTCAAAAAAAGAAACTGCACGCGTTCATTCAATGAAACAAACTACATGCATTCGTTCAATGAAACAGACTGCACGTGTTAATTCAATGAGTCGAGCTTTTCTTTTTCATTCAGTGTCACGAGCTTAATGCTTTCATTCAATAAACAAACTGCATTCACTGAATCATTGAATCAAGGCTCAATCATTGATTCATTGAATCAAACGTTATTCATAGTTTCAATGAAACAAACTTAGTTCATTTATTTGGTGGATCAAACTGCACTCGTTGATTCCATTAAACGGACTGCACGTAATAAGTACTAACTAAATGAAACGAGCTATTCATCAAACATTAGTCATTGATTCAATGAACCAAACGTAACCCACTTATTTAGTGAATTAAACTGCACTTGTTGATTCCATGAAACAGACTGCACGTGATAATTCAATTAGTAGAGCTACTCTCATTCACTCAATGCCACAAGCTAATCCAATTGATTCAATCAAATGAGCTGCATTCGTGCATTCATTGAGAATCAATACAACTACTAATCCAATGAATCGAGCTTTAGCCATAAATTCGATGAAAGAAACTGCACACGTTCATTCGTGGAAACTAACGGCATGCAGTCATTCAATGAAACAGACTGCACTTTTTAATTCAATGAGGAGAACTTTTCTCGTTGATTCAATGTCTCGAACTTAACTCTCAATGAATCAAACGTCATCAATCGTTTGAATGAAACAAACTTAACTCACTTATTTAGTGGATCAAACTGCACTGGTTGATCCCATGAAACAGACTGCACGTGAGAATTCAATGAAAAGAGTTACTCTCATTCATTCAATGTCTTGACCTTTATGCTTTAATTCAATGAAACAAACTGCATTCATTCATTCATTGAATCAAACTTCAATCATTGAATCAAACAATCAATTGTAAATTATTGATTTAATGAAACAAACCACTCATTTATGGAGTGAGTCTAATTGCATTCATTCAATGAGAAAAACTGCAAGTGCTAATCCATCGAATCAAGCTTTGGCCATTCATTCAATGAAACACACTGCACATGTTAATTCAATGAATAGAGCACTTATCGTTTATTCAATGTCTCGAGGTTAACGCTTCATTCAATTAAACAAACGGCATTCATCAAACTACCGTCTTTGAGTCAATGAATCACACTGTATTAATCGATTCAATGAAACAAACTTAACTCATTTGCTTAGTTACTCATTCTCACAATGAAACACACTGCACGTGATACTCTTGCCGTACATTCAATTCTTTCATTCAATGGCACAAGCTTAACGGATTGATTCAGTCAAACAAACTGCAACACATTAATTCCATGAAACAAGCGGCGCGCGTTACTTCAACGTTTCTGTCATTCATCGGCATGCAGCCATTAAATGAAACAGACTGCACGTTTAAGGTCAATGAGAAGAGCTTTTATCGTTTATACAATGTGTCGAGCTTCATGCTCACTTAATCAAACGTTCTTCATCCTTTCAATGAAACAAACTTAACTCATTTAGAGGATCAAACTGCACTCGTTTATTCCATGAAACAGACTGCACGTGATAATGAGCTACTCTCATTCAATGTCTTGATCTTTAAGCTTTAATTCAATGAAACAAACTGCATTCATTGAATCAAACTTCGATCATTGAATCAAAGAATCAAATGCAATTCATTGATTAATGAAACAAATTTCACTAATTTGTGGAATGAGTGAAATAAACTGCATTTATTCAATGAGAAAAACTGCAAGTGCTAATTCAATGAATCGAGCTTTCGGCATTAATTCAGTGAAATAAACGGCACGCGTTCATTCAATGAAACACACTGCACGAGTTAATTCAATGAGTAGGGCTTTTCTCGTTTATTCAATGTCTCGAGCTTAACGCTTTTATACAATGAAACAAACTGCATTCACTGAATCATTGAATCAAGCTTCAATCATTGATTCAATGAATCAAACCTTATTCCTTGTTTCAATAGAACAAACGTAACTTACTTATTTAGTGAATCCTACTGCACTCGATCATTCAATGAAACAGACTGCACAGGATAATTCAATGAATACAGCTACTCTCATTCATTTAATGCCACAAGCTTAACGCATTGATTCAATCAAACAAACCACACATTTATTCCATGGAACAAACTGCAAATGTGAATTCAATGAGTCGAGCTTCTCTCATTCATTCAATTTCTCGAGCTTAACGGTTTCATTCAAAGAAACAAACTGCATTCATGTAGTCATTGAATCAAACTTCAATCATTGTCTCAAAGAATCAAATGTATTTCATTGATTTAATGAAACAAACTGCACTCATTTATGTAGTGAATCTAACTGCGTTTATTCGTTCAATGAGAAACACTGCAACTGCTAATCCAATCAAGCTTCTGCCATTCATTCAAAAATACAAACTGCACGCCTTCATTCACTGAAACAAACTGCATGCATTCGTTCAATGAAACAGGCTGCACGTGTTAATTCAATGAGTCTTTCTCTTACATGCAATGTCACGAGCTTAACGCTTTCATTCAATGAAACCAACTGCATTCGTTGAATCATTGAATCAACCTACAATCAGTGATTCAAAGAATCAAATGTAATTTGTTCATTTAGTGAAACAATCTTCACCCATTTATGAAGTGAATTTAACTGCATGCATTCATTAAATGAATCAAACTGCTAACATTCATTCGATAGGAAACAATGCGAGTGCTAATCCAATGACTCGAGCATTTGCCATTCACTCAATGATAGAAACTGCACCCGTTCATTCGATGAAACAAACTGCATGTACTCATTCGATGATATTAATTCAATGAGCAGAGCTTTTCTCGTTTATTAAAATGTCTCGAGCTGAACACATTCATTCAATGAAACCAACTGCATTCATTCAATCATTGAATCAAACTGCAATCATTGTGCGAATGAATCAAACAGTATTAATCGATTCAATCAAACAAGCTTAACACGTTTACATTGTGAATCAAACTGCACTGATTCATTCAATGAAATGGGTCTTAATGCACGTCTTAGTTCAAAGAGTAGACCTCCTGCCATTCAGTCAATGCCACGACCGAAACGCATTCATTCAATGAAACAAACTGCACGCATTTATTCAATGCACGTCTTAATTCAATGAGTAGAGCTGTTCTCATTCATTCAATGTGTCAATCTTAACGATTTCATTCAATGAAACAAACTGCATTCATTGAATCATTGAATCAAACGACAATCATCGATTCAATGAATCAAACGTTATTCATGTGCAGTTTGAATGTGCACTCATTGAATTATCATGTGCATTTGAATGTTTCATTGAATGAACAAGTGCAGTTTGATTCACCACATAAGCGAATTAAGTTCGTATCATTGAAACAATGAGTCGAGCATCTCTCATTCAGTCAATGTGTCCAGCTTCATAATTTAATTCAAAGAACCCAACATTGAATCAGACTTCAATCACTGTTTCAAAGAAGCAAATGGATTTAATGAAACAAACTCCACTCTTTTATGGAGTGAATCTAATTGCATTCATTCATTCAGTGAATCAAACTGCACGCGTTCATTCAATGAAACATACAAATGCATGCATTCTTTCAATCAAACAGACTGCATTTGTTAATTTAATAAGTAGAGTTTATCTCACTCATTCAATGGGTCAAGCTTACTTCGTTCGTTCAATGGAACAATCAGCATGTGTTAATTCAATGAGTAGAGCCGCGTTCGTCCATTCAATGCCACGGGTTTAACTCATTGATGCAAAGAAAGAAACTGCACACATTCATTCAATGAGACAGACTCCACGTTTTAATTCTCTCATTCATTCAATGTGTCAAGCTGAACGGTTTCATTCAACGAAAAAAATTGCAATCCTTGAATAATTGAATCAAACTTTAATCTTTGATTCAATGAATAAAATGATATTCATAGTTTCAATGAAACAAACGTAGCTCACTTATTTAGCGAATCAAACTGCACTTGTTCATTCAATGAAACAGATTGCACGTGTTAATTCAAACACTATAGAACTTCTGCCATTCATTCAGAGCCACGAGCAAAACACATTCAGTCAATGAAACAAACTGCAACGAAACAGACTGCACATGTTAATTTAATGAGTAGAGCTTCTCTCAATCATTCAATGTGTCAACCTTTTTCGTTCCTTCAATGCCGCTAGTTTAACGCATTGAATAAATGAAACAAACTGCACGTGTTAATTCAATGAGTAGAACTTCTCTCAATCATTCAATGTGTCAAGCTTAACGATTTCATTCAACGAAACAAACTTCATCCATTGAATCATTGAATCAAACTACAATCATGGATTCAATGAATCAAACGTTTTTCATTGTTTCAACGAAACAAACTTAACTCACCTGTATAGTGGATCGAACTGCACTCGTTCAATTCAATGAAATAGACTGCACATGCCAATTAAATAAGTACAGCTACTCTTACCCATTCAATGTCTCAAGTATAACGGTTTATTCAATCAAGCAAACTGCTTACATTAATTCCATGCAACAAACGACACGTGTTAATTCAATGAGTAGAGTTCCTCTCATTCATTCACTGTCTCGATCTTCACGCTTTAATTCAATGAAACAAACCGCATTCATTCAGTGAATCAAACTTTAAACATTGATTTCAAGAATGAAATGCAATTCAGTGATTTAATGAAACAAACACATTTATGGAGTTAACACTTGCAATGTTGCTTATCGAATGAATGTTTGCAGTTTGATATATTGAATGAATGAACGCAGTTAAATTCACTCCATAATTGAGAAAAGTTTGTTGTATTAAGTTTGATTATTTGATTATTTGAATCAATTAATGAAATATGATCCAATGATTGCAGTTTTTCCTTTCATTCAGTTAAAGTGGTAAGCTCGAGACATTAAACGAAAGAGAAAAGGTCTACTTGAATTAACACGTGCAGTTTGCTTCATGGAATAAATGTATGAGTTTGTTTGATTGAATCAATGCACTACGCTTGTGTCATTGAACGAATGAGACTAGCTCTACTCAATGAATTATCTTGTGCAGTCTGGTTCATTGAATGAGTGTCTGCAGTATGCTTCATTGATTCAATGTATTAAATTTGTTGCTTTGAATGAACGAAATAAGCTCTACTCATTGAATTAGCACATGCTGTGTGTTTCATTGAATGAACGAGTGCAGGTTGATTCACTAAATGAGTGATTTAAGTTGTTTCATTGAAACAATGAATAACTGTTGATTCATTGAATCAATGATTAAAGTTTGATTCAATGAGTCAACGAATGCAGTTTGTTTCATCGAATGAAAGCGTTAAGCTTGTGATCCGTTCGGGCATTGAATGAATGGCAGAAGCTCCCCTGTTTGAATTAACACGTGCAGCGTGTTTCACTGAATGTATGCATGCAGTTTGAATCATTGACTGAAAGCGTAAAGCTCGAGACATTGAATAAAAGAAAAGAGCTATACTCATTGAATTAACACGTGCAGTCTTTTTCATTGAATGAATGCGTGCAGTTTTATTCTTTGAATCAATGCGTTAAACTCGTGGCATTGAATAAACGAAAGAAGCTCTACTCATTGAATGAACACGTGCAGTTTATTTGATTGAACGTTCATGGAAGAAATGTGTGCAGTTTGATTGAATCAATGCGATAAGCTTGTGTCAACGAACGTATGAATGTGTTTTGCTCGTGGCATTGAATAAATGGCAGGAGCTCTACTCTTTGAATTAAGACGTGCAGTCTTACTCAATGAGCTCTACTCATTGAATGAATGGGTGCAGTTTGATTCACGAAGTAAATGAGGTAAGTTTGCTTGATTGAATGATTCAAAGATTGATTGAATGCAGTTGGTTTCGTTGAATGAAAGTGTTAATTAAGCTTGAGGTATTGAATCAACAAGATCAGCTGTACTTATTGAATCAACACGTGCAGTCTGTTTCATTAAATGAATGCATGTAGATTGTTTCATTGAGTGAACGCGTGAAGGTTCTTTCATTGAATGAATGGCAAAAGCTCGTTTCATTGGAAGAGTATTTCCAATGTTTCTCATCGAATGAATGTTTGCAGTTTGATTCATTGATTGAATGAATGCAGTTAAATTCACTCTATGAATGACTGAAGTTTGTTTATATAATTACATCAATGATTGAAATCTTTGAATCAATGATTGAAATATGAATCAATGAATAAATGAATGCAGGTTGTTTCATTGATTGAAAGCGTTAAGCTCGAGACATTGAATGAAAGAGAAAAGCTCTACTCATTGATTTGAACACGTACAGTTTGCTTCATGGACTAAACGTGTGCAGTTTGTTTGATTGAATCAATGCGTTAAGCTTGTGGCATTGAACGAATGAGAGTACCTCTACACTTTGAATGATCATGTGCAGTCTGTTTCATTGAATGGTCGAGTGCAGTAGGATTCACTAAGTAAGTGAGTTACACCATTGAAACAAGGAATAAGGTTTGATTCAATGAATCAATGATTGCAGATGGATGAAATGAATCAATGAATGCATTTTGTTTCATTGAATTAAAGCGTGGAGCTTGACACATTGAATGATTGAGAGAAGCTCTACTCATTGAATTATCACGTGTGGTTTGGTTCATGGAGTGACTGTGTGCAGTTTGATTGAGACAATGCGTGAAGCTTGTGGCATTGAATGAATGTGAGTAGCTCTTACTCATTGAACTAACAAGTGCAGTCTCTCTCATTGAATGAACGTGTGCAGTTTGATTCACGAAGTAAGTGTGTTTAAGTAGGTTTCATTGAAACAATGAATAACGTTTGTTTTATTAAATCAATGATTGAAGTTTGATTCAAGAAATCAATGAATGCAGTTTGTTTCATTGAATGAATGTGTTTTGCTCGTGGCATTGAATAAATGGCAGGAGCTCTCCTGTTTAAATTAAGACGTGCAGTGTATTTCATTGAATGAATGGATGCAGTTTGATTCCAGATATGCATGAGTTAAGTTTGTTAGATTGAATTAAAGCGTTAAGCTTGACCCATTGAATGAATGAGAGAAGCTCTACGCATTGAATTAAGACTGGCTTTCGGCATCATTGAATGAATATGCATGCAGTTTTGAATTATCACATGTAGTGTGTTTTTTTTTCAATGAACGAGTGCAGTTGGTTTCGCTAAATAAGTGAGTTACGTTTGTTTCATTGAAACAAGGAATAAAGTTTGATTCATTGAATCGATGATTGTAGTTTGATTCAATGATTCAATGAATGCAGTTTATTTCATTGATTGAAAGCGTTGAGTTTGACGCATTGAATGAATGAGAGAAGCTCGACTCATTGAATTAACATGTGCAGTTTGGTTCATGGTTCATGGTGTGAATGTATGCAGTTTGTTTGAGACAATGCGTGAAGCTTGTGGTAATGACTGAATAAGAGTAGCTCTTATTGAAGTGACAAGTTCAGTGCATTTCATTGAATGGAAGTGAGTAGTTTGATTCACTACATGTGTTAAGTTTAATGATTGAATTAATTAAAGATTTAATGTTTGAATGAATGCAGTTGGTTTCATTGAATGAACGTGTAAAGCTCGAGACATTGAATAAACGTTAGAAGCTATTCGATTAATACGTGCAGTCTGTTTCATTGAATGAATGCAGGCGGTTTGTTTCAGGGAATGAACGCGTGCAGTTTCCTTAATTGGATGAAAGGCAAAAACTCGATTCATTGGATTAACATTGCAATGTTTCCAATCGAATGAATGTTTGCAGTTTGATTCATTAAACGAATGAATACAGTTAAGTTCACTCCAATTATGAGTAAAATTTGTATAATTAAATCAATGAATTGCAGTTGATTCTTTGAATCCGTGATTGAAATATGAATAAATGGATAAATGCCACTTGTTCCATTGAATGAAAACGGTGAGCTTGACATATTGAATGAATCAGAGAAGCTCTTCTCATTGAATGCAGTATGCATAATTGAATGAAAGCGTTGTGCTTGGCACTTGGAACGAATGAGAGAAGCTCTACTCTTTGAATTAACACGTGCAGTTTCCTCCATGGAGTAAATGTGTGCAGTTTGTTTGATTGAATCAATGGCATTAAACGAATGAGAGATCCTTTACTCATTGCAGTCTGTTCCATTGATTGAACGAGTGCAGGAGGATTCATTGAATAAGTCAGTTACGTTTGTTCCTTGAAACAAGGAATATGGTTTGGTTGATTGAATCAATGAAAGTGCAGCCTCTTTCATTGAATGAACGTGTATTGTTTGATTCAATGATTCAATGAATGCAGTTTATTTCATTAAATGAAAACGGTGAGCTTGACATATTGAATGAATCAGAGAAGCTCTTCTGATCGAATTAGGACGGACAGTTTGGTTCATGGAATGAAGGTGTGCAGTTTGACAGAGACAATGCGTGAAACTTGTGGCGTTGAATGAATGAAAGTTGGTCTACTCATTGAATTGACATGTGCAGCCTCTTTCATTGAATGAACGTCTGCAGTTTGGTTCACTAACTGTGTGAGTTAGGTTTCTTCCATTAAACAAGGAATAAGGTTTAATTAATTGAATGCAGCCTGTTTCATGGAATGAAAGCGTGCAGTGTGCATTGAATGAAAGCCTCATTGAAGGAATGAGAGTATCTGTAATCATTGAATTGACAAGTGCTGTTTGCTTCATGGGCTAAAGGTGACCAATTTGCTTCATTGAATCAATGCGTTAAGCTTGAGGCATTGATCCAAAGTGAGTACCTCTACATGTGCAGTCCGTTTCATTGAATGAACGAGTGCAGTAGGATTCACTAAATAAGTGAATCACTAAATGTTGGTTCCATTTAAACAAGGAATATGATTTGATTCATTGAATCAATTCAATGATTTAATGAATGCAGTTTGTATAATTGAATCAAAGCGTTGTGCTTGACACTTTGAATAAACGAAAGAAGCTCCACTCATTGAATTAACGGGTGCAGTTTGGTTCATGGAGTGAATGTGTGCAGTTTGATTGAGACAATGTGTGAAGCCTTTGGCATTGACAGAATGAGCGTAGCTCTACTCATTGAATTGACAAGTGCAGCCTCTTTCATTGAATGAACGTGTGCAGTTTGATTCACTAACTGGTGAGTTAGGTTTGTTCCATTGAAACAAGGAATAAGGTTTGATTCATTGAATCAGTGATTGTAGTTTTATTCAATGATTCAATGAATGCAGCTTGTTTCGTTGAATGAAAGCGATAAGTTTGACCCATGAAATGAATGAGAGAAGCTTTACTCATTGACTTAAGACCTGCAGTCTGTATCATTGAATATAATGAGCGCAGTTTGTTTCATTGAATGAATGCGTGCAGTTTGTTTCATTGAATGAATGCGTTTTGCTCGTGGCATTGAATGAATGGCCGGTGCTGCACTCATTGAATTAAGACATGCACTGCATTTCATTGAATAAATGTCTGCTGTTTGATTCAAAAAGTAAATGTGTTAAGTTTGTTGATTGAATCGATTGATACTGTTTGATTCATTGACTAAAAGATTGCAGTTTGAATCAATGATTGAATGAATGCAGTTGGTTTCATTGAATGAAAGTGTTAAGCTTGAGACCACGAGAAAAGCTGCTCTTATTAAATTAACACGTGCAGTCTGTTTCATTTAATGAACGCATGCAGTATGTATCATTGAATGAACGTGCGTAGTTTCCTTCATTGGATGAATGGCAAAAGCTGGATTCATTGAAATAGGACTTGCAGTGTTTCTCAACGAATGAATGTCTAGTGTTAAATTCATTAATTGAATGAGTTCAGTTAAATTCACTCCATAAATGAGTGACGTTTGTACACTTAAATCAATCAATTCCATTTGATTCGTTGAATCAATGATTGAAATATGAATCAGTGAATGAATGCAGTTGATTCATAGAAATAAAGCGTTAAGCTCGAGGCAATGAATGAAAGAGAAAAGCTCTACTCGTTGAATGAACACGTGCAGTTTCCTCCATGGAGTGAATATGTGCAGTTTGTTTGATTGAATCAATGTGTTAGGCTCGAGGCATTAAACGAATGAGGGAACCTTTATTCATTGCAGTCTGTTCCATTCAATGAACGAGTGCAGGAGGATTCACTGAGTAAGTCAGTTATGTTTGTTGCATAGAAACAAGGAATATGGTTTGGTTCATTAAATCAATGGTTGTAGTTTGATTCAATGATTCAATGAATGCAGTTTGTTCATTAAATGAAAACGGTGAGCTTGGCATATTGAATGAATCAGAGAAGCTTTTCTCACTGCATTAGGACAACAGTTTGGTGCATTGAGTGAAGGTGTGCAGTTTGACAGAGACAATGCGTGAGACTTGCGGCTTTGAATGAATGAGAGTAACTCAACTCATTGAATTGACAAGTGCAGCCTCTTTCATTGAATGAATGTGTGCAGTGTGCAATGAATGAACGCGACATTGAACGAATGAGATTAGCTCTACTATTTGATTCATTGACTAATTGATTGCAGTTTGATTCATTAATTGTGTGAATGCAGTTTATTTCACTCCATAAATGAGTTGATGTTTGTACATGTAAATCAATGAATTCCATTTAATACATTGAATCAATGATTGAAATATGAATCAATGAATGAATGCAGGTTGATTCATGGAATTAAAGCGTTAAGCTCGTGGCATTGAATGAAAGAGAAACTCATTGAATGAACACGTGCAGTTTCCTCCATATATATGTGTGCAGTTTGTTTGATTGAATCAATGCGTTAGGCTATTGGCATTAAACGAATGAGAGAACCTTTATTCATTGCAGTCCGTTCTATTCAATTAACGAGTGCAGGAGGATTCACTGAATAAGTCAGTTACGTTTGTTTCTTTGAAACAAGGAATATGGTTTGGTTCATTGAATCAATGATTGTAGTTTGATTCAATGATTCAATGAATGCAGTTTGTTTCATTAAATCAAAACGTTAAACTTAACATATTGAAAGAATCAGGGAAGCTCTTCTCATTGAAATAGGATGGACAGTTTGGTTCATGGTGATCAGTTTCACAGAGACAATGCGTGAAACTTGTGGCTTTGAATGAATGCGAGTAACTCCACTCATTGAATAGACAAGTGCAGCCTCTATCATTGAATGAACGTGTGCAGTTTGATTCACTAACTGTGTGAGTTAGGTTTGTTCCATTGACGCAAGGAATAAGGTTTAATTCATTGAATTAGTGAATGCAGTATGTTTGATTGCATGAGAGCAGGAACTCTGCAATGAATGAACGCGGCATTGAACGAATGAGACTAGCTCTACTCATTGAATTGATAAGTGCAGACTCTTTCATTGAATGAACGTGTGCAGTTTGATTCACTAGATGCGTGAGTTAGGCTTACTACATTGAAACAAGGAATAAAGTTTTATTCGTAGAATCAATGATTGGAGTTTTATTCAATGATTCAATGAATGCAGCTTGTTTCAGTGAATGAAAGCGTTAAGCTTGACTCATGGAATGAATGAGAGAAGCTCTATTCATTGAAATAAGACCTGCCGTCTGTATCATTGAATTGAAGGAGTGCAGTTTGTTTCATTGAATGAACGAGTGCAGTAGGATTCACTAAACAAGTGAATCACGAAATGTTTGTTTCATTGAAACAAGGATTATCGTTTGACTCATGGAATCAATTCAATGACTTAAGGAATGCAGTTTGTTCCATTGAAACAAGAAATAAAGTTTGATTCATTGAATCAGTGATTGTAGTTCGATTCAATGATTCAATGAATGCAGCTTGCTTCATTGAATGAAAGCGTTAAGCTTGACCCATTGTATGAATGAGAGAAGCTCTACACATTGAATTAAGACCTGCAGTCTTAATTTGACTTGAATGAGAGCAGTTTGTTTCATTGAATGAACGAGGGCAGTAGGATTCACTAAACAAGTGAATCACAAGTTGTTTGTTCCATTGAAGCAAGGGATATGGTTTGATTCATTGAATGAATTCAATGATTTAATGAATGCAGTTTGTATAAAAGAATGTTAGCGTTGTGCTTGATACTTTGAAAGAATGAGTGAAGCTCAAATCATGGAATTAACAGGTGCAATTTGGTACATGGAGTGAATGTGTGCAGTTTGATTCACTAACTGTGTGAGTTAGGTTTACTCAATGTGTGAAGCGTGTGACACTGAACGAATGACAGTAGCTCTACTCATTCAATTGACAAGTCCAGCCTCTTTCATTGAATGAACGTGTGCAGTTTGATTCACTAACTGTGTGAGTTAGGTTTACTCCATTGAAACAAACAATAAGGTGTGATTCGTGGGATCAGTGATTGTAGTTTGATTCAAATATACAATGAATGTAGCTTGTTTCTTGAATGAAACCGTTTAGCTTGACCAATGGAATGAGGGAAAGAAGCTCTACTCTTTGAATTCAGGCCTGCAGACTGTATCATTAAATTGAATGAGTGCAGTTTTCTTCATTGAATGAAAGAGTGCAGCAGCATTCACTAAACAAGTGAATCACGAAATGTTTGTTACATTGAAACAAGGAATATGGTTTGTTTCTTTGAATCAATTCAATGATTTAATGAATGTAGTTTGTATAATTGAATGAAAGCGTTGTGCTTGACACTTTGAAGGAATGAGAGACCCTCCACTCATTGAATTAACAGGAGCAGTTTAGTTCATGGAGTGAATGTGTGCAGTTTGATTGTGACAATGTGTGGAACTTTTGACATTGAACGATTGAGATTGGCTCTGCTCATTGAATTGACAAGTGCAGTCTATTTCAATGAATGATCGTGTGCAGTTTGATTCACTAACTGAGTTAGGTTTGTTCCATTCAAACAAGGAATAAGGTTTGATTCCCTGAAGCAGTGATTGTAGTTTGATTCAATGATTCAATGAATGCAGCTTGTGTCATTGAATGAAAGTATTAAGCTTGACCCATTGAATGAATGAGAGAATCTCTACTCAGTGAATTGAGAAATAACACTGAATTAAGAAATAATTCTGCAACACTGAATTCAATGTGTGCACTTTGCTTCATTGAATGAACGAGTGCAGTAGGATTCACTAAACAAGTGAATCACGAAATGTTTGTTTCATTGAAACAAGGATTATGGTTTGACTCGTTGAATCAATTCATTGAATGAACGAGTGCAGTAGGATTCACTAAACAAGTGAATCACGAAATGTTTGTTTCATAGAAGCAAGGACTCATTGAATCAATTCAATGACTTAATGAATGCAGTTTGTAGAAATGATTGATGGCGTTGTGCTTGACACTTTGAAGGAATGAGAGAAGCTCCACTAATTGAATTAACAGGTGCAGTTTAGTTCATGGAGTGAATGTGTGCAGTTCGATTGAGACAATGTGTGAAGCTTGTAACATTGAACGAATGAGACTAGCTCTGCTCATTGAATTGACAAGTGCAGCCTCTTTCAAGGAATGAACATGTGCAGTTTGATTCACTAACTGTGTTAGGTTTGTTCCATTCAAACAAGGAATAAGGTTTGGTTCATTGAATCAGTGATTGTAGTTTGATTCAATGATTCAATGAATGCAGCTTGTGTCATTGAATGAAAGCGTTAAGCTTGACCCATTCAATGAATGAGAGAAGCTCTATTCATTGAATTGAGTTCTGCAGTCTCAATCAATGAATGCAGTTTGTTTCATTGAATGTACGAGTGCAGTAGGATTCACGCAACATGTGAATCACGAAATGTTTGTTCCATTGAAACAAGTAATATGGTTTGATTCTTTGAATCAATTCAATGATTTAATGAATGTAGTTTGCATAATTGAATGAAAGCGTTGTGCTTGACACTTTGAAGGAATGAGAGACTCTCTACACATTGAATTAACAGGAGCAGTTTAGTTCATGGAGTGAATGTGTGCAGTTTGATTGTGACAATGTGTGGAACTTTTGACATTGAACGATTGAGATTGGCTCTGCTAATTGAATTGACAAGTGCAGTCTCTTTCAATGAATGAACGTGTGCAGTTTGATTCACTAACTGAGTTAGGTTTGCTCCATTCAAACAAGGAATAAGGTTTGATTCCCTGAAGCAGTGATTGTAGTTTGATTCAATGAATGCAGCTTGTGTCATTGAATGAAAGCAATAAGCTTGACCAATGGAATGAATGAGAGAATCTCTACTCATTGAATTAAGACATGCAGTCTTTTACACTGAATTGAATGAATGCAGTTTGTTTCATTGAATGAACGAGTGCAGTAGAATTCACTAAAGAAGTGAATCACGAATTGTTTGTTCCATTGAAACAAGGAATATGGTTTGATTCTTTGAATCAGTTCAATGATTTAATGAATGTAGTTTGTACAATTGAATGAAAGCGTTGTGCTTGACACTTCGAATGAATGAGAGACCCTCTAATCATTGAATTAACAGGTGCAGTTTAGTTCATGGAGTGAATGTGTGCAGTTTGATTGAGACAATGTGTGAAGCTTGTGACATTGAACGAATGAGACTAGCTCTGCTCATTGAATTGACAAGTGCAGTCTCTTTCAATGAATGAACGTGTGCAGTTTGATTCACTAACCTGTGAGACTTAGGTTTGCTCCAGTGAAACAAGGAATAAGGTTTGATTCATTGAATCAGTGATTGTAGTTTGATTCAATGATTCAATGAATGCAGCTTGTGTCATTGAATGAAAGCATTAAGCTTGACCCATTGAATGCATGAGAGAAGCACTACTCAGTGAATTAAGACCTGCAGTCTGTATCATTGGATTGAACGAGTGCAGTTTATTTCATTGAATGAACGAGTGCAGTAGGAATCACTAAACAAGTAGATCACAAAATGTTTGTTCCGTTGAAAAAAGGATTATGGTTTGATTCTTTGAATCAATTCAATGATTTAATGAATGCAGTTTGTATAATTGAATGAAAGCGTTGTGCTTGACACTTTGAAGGAATGAGAGACCCTCCACTCATTGAATCAACAGGTGCAGTTTAGTTCATGGAGTGAATGTGTACAGTTTAAGACAATGTGTGAAGCGTGTGACACTGAACGAATGAGAGCAGCTCTACTTATTGAATTGACAAGTGCAGCCTCTGTCATTGAATGAACGTGTGCAGTTTGATTCACTAACCTGAGTGAGTTAGGTTTGTTCCAGTGAAACAAGGAATAAGGTTTGATTCATTGAATCAGTGATTGTAGTTTGATCAATGATTCGATGAATGCAGCTTGTGTCATTGAATGAAAGCAATAAGCTTGACCCATTGAATGAATGAGAGTTGCTCTACTGTTTGAATTAAGACATGCAGTCTGAAACACTGAATTGAATGAGTGCACTTTGTTTCATTGAATGAACGAGTGCAGTAGGATTCACTAAACAAGTGAATCACGGAATGTTAGTTTCATTGAACAAGGATTATGGTTTGACTCATTGAATCAATTCAATGATTTAATGAATTTAGTTTGTATCATTTAATGAAAGCGTTGTGCTTGACACTTTGAAGGAATGAGAGACCCTCCACTCATTGAATTAACAGGAGCAGTTTATTTCATGGAGTGAATGTGTGCAGTTCGAATGTGGCAATGTGTGGAACTTTTGACATTGAACGAATGAGACTAGCTCTGCTCATTGAATTGACAAGTGCGGTCACTTTCAATGAATGAACGTGTGCAGTTTGATTCACTAACCTGAGAGACTTAGGTTTGCTCCAGTGAAAAAAGGAATAAGGTTTGATTCATTGAATCAGTGATTGTAGTTTGATTCAATGATTCAATGAATGCAGCTTGTGTCATTGAATGAAAGCGTTACCCTTGACACATTGAATGGATGAGAGAAGCTCTATTCATTGAATTGAGTTCTGCACTCTCTATCAATGAATGCAGTTTGATTCATTGAATGAACGAGTGCAGTAGGATTCACTAAACAAGTGAATCACGAAATGTTTGTTCGATTGAAACAAGGAATATGGTTTGATTCATTGAATCAATTCAATGATTTAATGAATGTAGTTTGTATCATTGAATGAAAGCGTTGTGCTTGACACTTTGAAGGAATGAGAGACCCTCTACTCATTGAATTAACAGGAGCAGTTTAGTTCATGGAGTGAATGTGTGCAGTTCGATTGTGACAATGTGTGGACCTTGTGACATTGAACGAATGAGACTAGCTCTGCTCATTGAATTGACAAGTTCAGCCTCTTTCAATGAATGAACGTGTGCAGTTTGATTCACTAACCTGAGAGACTTAGGTTTGTTCCAGTGAAACAAGGAATAAGGTTTGATTCATTGAATCAGTGACTGTAGTTTGATTCAATGATTCAATGAATGCAGCTTGTGTCATTGAATGAAAGCATTAAGCTTGACCCATTGAATGCATGAGAGAAGCTCTACTCAGTGAATTAAGACCTGCAGTCTGTATCATTGGATTGAACGAGTGCAGTTTATTTCATTGAATGAACGAGTGCAGTAGGAATCACTAAACAAATAGATCACAAAATGTTTGTTCCGATGAAAAAAGGGTTATGGTTTGATTCATTGAATCAATTCAATGATTTAATGAATGCAGTTTGTATAATTGAATGAAAGCGTTGTGCTTGACACTTTGAAGGAATGAGAGACCCTCCACTCATTGAATCAACAGGTGCAGTTTAGTTCATGGAGTGAATGTGTGCAGTTTGAGACAATGTGTGAAGCTTGTGACACTGAACGAATGAGAGCAGCTCTACTTATTGAATTGACAAGTGCAGCCTCTTTCATTGAATGAACGTGTGCAGTTTGATTCACTAACCTGAGTGAGTTAGGTTTGTTCCAGTGAAACAAGGAATAACGTTTGATTCATTGAATCAGTGATTGTAGTTTGATTCAATGATTCAATAAATGCAGCTTGTGTCATTGAATGAAAGCATTAAGCTTGACCCATTGAATGAATGAGAGTTGCTCCACTGTTTGAATTAAGACATGCAGTCTGTAACACTGAATTGAATGAGTGCACTTTGTTTCATTGAATGAACGAGTGCAGTAGGATTCACGCAACATGTGAATCACGAAATGTTTGTTTCATTGAAACAAGGATTATGGTTTGACTCATTGAATCAATTCAATGACTTAATGAATGCAGTTTGTAGAAAAGATTGATCGCGTTGTGCTCGACACTTTGAAGGAATGAGAGAAGCTCCACTCATTGAATTAACCGGTGCAGTTTAGTTCATGGAGTGAATGTGTGCAGTTTGATTGAGACAATGTGTGAAGCTTGTGACATTGAACGAATGAGACTAGCTCTGCTCATTGAATTGACAAGTGCAGTCTCTTTCAATGAATGAACGTGTTCAGTTTGATTCACTAACCTGAGTGAGTTAGGTTTGTTCCAGTGAAACAAAGGAATAAGGTTTGATTCATTGAATCAGTGATTGTAGTTTGATTCAATGATTCAATGAATGCAGCTTGTGTCATTGAATGAAAGCATTAAGCTTGACCCATTGAATGAATGAGAGTTGCTTTACTGTTTGAATTAAGACACGCAGTCTGTAACACTGAATTGAATGAGTGCACTTTGTTTCATTGAATGAACGAGTGCAGTAGGATTCACTAAACAAGTGAATCACGAAATGTTTGTTCCATTGAAACAAGGAATATGGTTTGATTCTTTGAATCAATTCAATGATTTAATGAATTTAGTTTGTATCATTGAATGAAAGCGTTGTGATTGACACTTTGAAGGAATGAGAGATCCTCCACTCATTGAATCAACAGGTGCAGTTTAGCAGATGGAGTGAATATGTGCAGTTTGATTGAGACAACGTATGAACCTTGTGACATTGAACGAATGAGAGCAGCTCTACTTATTGAATTGACAAGTGCAGTCTCATTCAATGAATGAACGTGTGCAGTTTGATTCACTAACCTGAGAGACTTAGGTTTGCTCCAGTGAAACATAGTAATAAGGTTTGATTCATTGAATCAGTGATTGTAGTTTGATTCAATGATTCAATGAATGCAGCTTGTGTCATTGAATGAAAGCGTTACCCTTGACACATTGAATGGATGAGAGAAGCTCTATTCATTGAATTGATTTCTGCACTCTCTATCAATGAATGCAGTTTGTTTCATTGAATGAACGAGTGCAGTAGGATTCACTAAACAAGTGAATCACGAAATGTTTGTTCCATTGAAACAAGGAATATGGTTTGATTCTTTGAATCAATTCAATGATTTAATGAATGTAGTTTTTATAATTGAATGAAAGCGTTGTGCTTGACACTTTGAAGGAATGAGAAACCCTCTACTCATTGAATTAACAGGAGCAGTTTAGTTCATGGAGTGAATGTGTGCAGTTCGATTGTGACAATGTGTGGACCTTGTGACATTGAACGAATGAGACTAGCTCTGCTCATTGAATTGACAAGTTCAGCCTCTTTCAATGAATGAACGTGTGCAGTTTGATTCACTAACCTGAGAGACTTAGGTTTGTTCCAGTCAAACAAGGAATAAGGTTTGATTCATTGAATCAGTGACTGTAGTTTGATTCAATGATTCAATGAATGCAGCTTGTGTCATTGAATGAAAGCATTAAGCTTGAACCATTGAATGAATGAGAGAATCTCTACTCATTGAAATAAGACATGCAGTCTGTAACACTGAATTGAATGAGTGCACTTTGTTTCATTGAATGAACGAGTGCAGTAGGAGTCACTAAACAAGTGAATCACGAAATGTTTGTTTCATTAAAACAAGGATTATGGTTTGACTCATTGAATCAATTCAATGACTTAATGAATGCAGTTTGTAGAAAAGATTGATCGCGTTGTGCTCGACACTTTGAAGGAATGAGAGAAGCTCCACTCATTGAATTAACCGGTGCAGTTTAGTTCATGGAGTGAATGTGTGCAGTTTGATTGAGACAATGTGTGAAGCTTGTGACATTGAACGAATGAGACTAGCTCTGCTCATTGAATTGACAAGTGCAGTCTCTTTCAATGAATGAACGTGTGCAGTTTGATTCACTAGCCTGAGAGACTTAGGTTTGCTCCAATGAAGCAAGGAATAATGTTTGATTCATTGAATCAGTGATTGTAGTTTGATTCAATGATTCAATGAATGCAGCTTGTGTCATTGAATGAAAGCGTTACCCTTGACACATTGAATGGATGAGAGAAGCTCTATTCATTGAATTGATTTCTGCACTCTCTATCAATGAATGCAGTTTGTTTCATTGAATGAACGAGTGCAGTAGGATTCACGCAACATGTGAATCACGAAATGTTTGTTTCATTGAAACAAGGATTATGGTTTGACTCATTGAATCAATTCAATGACTTAATGAATGCAGTTTGTAGAAAAGATTGATCGCGTTGTGCTCGACACTTTGAAGGAATGAGAGAAGCTCCACTCATTGAATTAACCGGTGCAGTTTAGTTCATGGAGTGAATGTGTGCAGTTTGATTGAGACAATGTGTGAAGCTTGTGACATTGAACGAATGAGACTAGCTCTGCTCATTGAATTGACAAGTGCAGTCTCTTTCAATGAATGAACGTGTGCAGTTTGATTCACTAGCCTGAGAGACTTAGGTTTGCTCCAATGAAGCAAGGAATAATGTTTGATTCATTGAATCAGTGATTGTAGTTTGATTCAATGATTCAATGAATGCAGCTTGTGTCATTGAATGAAAGCATTAAGCTTGAACCATTGAATGAATGAGAGATGCTCTACAGTTTGAATTAAGACACGCAGTCTGTAACATTGAATTGAATGAGTGCACTTTGTTTCATTGAATGAACGAGTGCAGTAGGATTCACTAAACAAGTGAATCACGAAATGTTTGTTTCATTAAAACAAGGATTATGGTTTGACTCATTGAATCAATTCAATGATTTAATGAATGCAGTTTGGAGAAAAGATTGATCGCGTTGTGCTCGACACTTTGAAGGAATGAGAGAAGCTCCACTCATTGAATTAACAGGTGCAGTTTAGTTCATGGAGTGATTGTGTGCAGTTCGATTGTGACAATGTGTGGAGCTTGTGACAATGAACGAATGAGACTAGCTCTACTCATTGAATTGACAGGCGCAGCCTCTTTCATTGAATGAACGTGTGCAGTTTGATTCACTAACTTGAGTGACTTAGGTATGCTCCAGTGAAACAAGGAATAAGGTTTGATTCATTGAATCAGTGATTGTAGTTTGATTCAATGATTCAATGAATGCAGCTTGTGTCATTGAATGAAAGCATTAAGATTGACCCATTGAATGCATGAGAGAAGCTCTACTCAGTGAATTAAGACCTGCAGTCTGTATCATTGGATTGAACGAGTGCAGTTTATTTCATTGAATGAACGAGTGCAGTAGGAATCACTAAACAAGTAGATCACAAAATGTTTGTTCCGTTGAAAAAAGGATTATGGTTTGATTCTTTGAATCAATTCAATGATTTAATGAATGCAGTTTGTATAATTGAATGAAAGCGTTGTGATTGACACTTTGAAGGAATGAGAGACCCTCCACTCATTGAATCAACAGGTGCAGTTTAGTTCATGGAGTGAATGTGTACAGTTTGAGACAATGTGTGAAGCTTGTGACACTGAACGAATGAGAGCAGCTCTACTTATTGAATTGACAAGTGCAGCCTCTTTCATTGAATGAACGTGTGCAGTTTGATTCACTAACCTGAGTGAGAAGGTTTGTTCCAGTGAAACAAGGAATAAGGTTTGATTCATTGAATCAGTGATTGTAGTTTGATTCAATGATTCGGTGAATGCAGCTTGTGTCATTGAATGAAAGCAATAAGCTTGACCCATTGAATGAATGAGAGTTGCTCTACTTTTTGAATTAAGACATGCAGTCTGTAACACTGAATTGAATGAGTGCACTTTGTTTCATTGAATGAACGAGTGCAGTAGGATTCACTAAACAAGTGAATCACGAAATGTTAGTTTCATTGAACAAGGATTATGATTTGACTCATTGAATCAATTCAATGACTTAAAGAATGCAGTTTGTAGAAAAGATTGATAGCGTTGTGCTTGACACTTTGAGGGAATGAGAGAAGCTCCACTCATTGAATTAACAGGTGCAGTTTAGTTCATGGAGTGAATGTGTGCAGTTCGATTGTGACAATGTGTGGACCTTGTGACATTGAACGAATGAGACTAGCTCTGCTCATTGAATTGACAAGTGCAGTCTCTTTCAATGAATGAACGTGTGCAGTTTGATTCACTAACCTGAGAGACTTAGGTATGTTCCAGTGAAACAAGGAATAAGGTTTGATTCCCTGAAGCAGTGATTGTAGTTTGATTCAATGATTCAATGAATGCAGCTTGTGTCATTGAATGAAAGCATTAAGCTTGACCCATTGAATGCATGAGAGAAGCTCTACTCAGTGAATTAAGACCTGCAGTTTGTTTCATTGAATGAACGAGTGCAGTAGGATTCACTAAACAAGTGAATCACGAAATGTTTGTTCCATTGAAACAAGGAATATGGTTTGATTCTTTGAATCAATTCAATGATTTAATGAATTTAGTTTGTATCATAGAATGAAAGCGTTGTGCTTGACTCTTTGAAGGAATGAGAGACCCTCTACTCATTGAATTAACAGGACCAGTTTAGTTCATGGAGTGAATGTGTGCAGTTCGAATGTGGCAATGTGTGGAACTTTTGACATTGAACGAATGAGACTAGATCTGCTCATTGAATTGACAAGTGCGGTCTCTTTCAATGAATGAACTTGTGCAGTTTGATTCACTAACCTGAGAGACTTAGGTTTGCTCCAGTGAAAAAAGGAATAAAGTTTGATTCCTTGAATCAGTGATTGTAGTTTGATTCAATGATTCAATGAATGCAGCTTGTGTCATTGAATGAAAGCATTAAGCTTGAACCATTGAATGAATGAGAGAATCTCTACTCATTGAAATAAGACATGCAATCTGTAACACTGAATTGAATGAGTGCACTTTGTTTCATTGAATGAACGAGTGCAGTAGGATTCACTTAACATGTGAATCACGAAATGTTTGTTTCATTGAAACAAGGATTATGGTTTGACTCATTGAATCAATTCAATGACTTAATGAATGCAGTTTGTAGAAAAGATTGATCGCGTTGTGCTCGACACTTTGAAGGAATGAGAGAAGCTCCACTCATTGAATTAACAGGTGCAGTTTAGTTCATGGAGTGAATGTGTGCAGTTTGATTGAGACAATGTGTGAAGCTTGTGACATTGAACGAATGAGACTAGCTCTGCTCATTGAATTGACAAGTGCAGTCTCTTTCAATGAATGAACGTGTGCAGTTTGATTCACTAGCCTGAGAGACTTAGGTTTGCTCCAATGAAGCAAGGAATAATGTTTGATTCATTGAATCAGTGATTGTAGTTTGATTCAATGATTCAATGAATGCAGCTTGTGTCATTGAATGAAAGCATTAAGCTTGAACCATTGAATGAATGAGAGATGCTCTACAGTTTGAATTAAGACACGCAGTCTGTAACATTGAATTGAATGAGTGCACTTTGCTTCATTGAATGAACGAGTGCAGTAGGAGTCACTAAACAAGTGAATCACGAAATGTTTGTTTCATTAAAACAAGGATTATGGTTTGACTCATTGAATCAATTCAATGATTTAATGAATGCAGTTTGTAGAAAAGATTGATCGCGTTGTGCTCGACACTTTGAAGGAATGAGAGAAGCTCCACTCATTGAATTAACAGGTGCACTTTAGTTCATGGAGTGAATGTGTGCAGTTCGATTGTGACAATGTGTGGAGCTTGTGACAATGAACGAATGAGACTAGCTCTACTCATTGAATTGACAGGCGCAGCCTCTTTCATTGAATGAACGTGTGCAGTTTGATTCACTAACTTGAGTGACTTAGGTATGCTCCAGTGAAACAAGGAATAAGGTTTGATTCATTGAATCAGTGATTGTAGTTTGATTCAATGATTCAATGAATGCAGCTTGTGTCATTGAATGAAAGCATTAAGATTGACCCATTGAATGCATGAGAGATGCTCTACTCAGTGAATTAAGACCTGCAGTCTGTAACATTGAATTGAACGAGTGCACTTTGTTTCATTGAATGAACGAGTGCAGTAGGAATCTCTAAACAAGTAGATCACAAAATGTTTGTTCCGTTGAAAAAAGAATTATGGTTTGATTCATTGAATCAATTCAATGATATAATGAATGCAGTTTGTATAATTGAATGAAAGCGTTGTGCTTGAGACTTTGAAGGAATGAGAGACCCTCCACTCATTGAATCAACAGGTGCAGTTTAGTTCATGGAGTGAATGTGTACAGTTTGAGACAATGTGTGAAGCTTGTGACACTGAACGAATGAGAGCAGCTCTACTTATTGAATTGACAAGTGCAGCCTTTTTCATTGAATGAACGTGTGCAGTTTGATTCACTAACCTGAGTGAGTTAGGTTTGTTCCAGTGAAACAAGGAATAAGGTTTGATTCATTGAAACAGTGACTGTAGTTTGATTCAATGATTCAATGAATGCAGCTTGTGTCATTGAATGAAAGCATTAAGCTTGAACCATTGAATGAATGAGAGAATCTCTACTCATTGAAATAAGACATGCAGTCTGTAACACTGAATTGAATGAGTGCACTTTGTTTCATTGAATGAACGAGTGCAGTAGGATTCACGCAACATGTGAATCACGAAATGTTTGTTTCATTGAAACAAGGATTATGGTTTGACTCATTGAATCAATTCAATGACTTAATGAATGCAGTTTGTAGAAAAGATTGATCGCGTTGTGCTCGACACTTTGAAGGAATGAGAGAAGCTCCACTCATTGAATTAACAGGTGCAGTTTAGTTCATGGAGTGATTGTGTGCAGTTTGATTGAGACAATGTGTGAAGCTTGTGACATTTTACGAATGAGACTATCTCTGCTCTTTGAATTGATAAGTGCAGTCTCTTTCAATGAATGAAGGTGTGCAGTTTGATTCACTAGCCTGAGAGACTTAGGTTTTCGCCAGTGAAACAAGGAATAAGGTTTGATTCATTGAATCAGTGATTGTAGTTTGATTCAATGATTCAATGAATGCAGCTTGTGTCATTGAATGAAAGCATTAAGCTTGAACCATTGAATGAATGAGAGATGCTCTACAGTTTGAATTAAGAAATGCAGTCTGTAACATTGAATTGAATGATTGCACTTTGCTTCATTGAATGAACGAGTGCAGTAGGATTCACTAAACAAGTGAATCACGAAATGTTTGTTTCATTAAAACAAGGATTATGGTTTGATTCATTGAATCAATTCAATGATTTAATGAATGCAGTTTGTAGAAAAGATTGATCGCGTTGTGCTCGACACTTTGAAGGAATGAGAGAAGCTCCACTCATTGAATTAACAGGTGCAGTTTACTTCATGGAGTGATTGTGTGCAGTTCGATTGTGACAATGTGTGGAGCTTGTGACAATGAACGAATGAGACTAGCTCTACTCATTGAATTGACAGGCGCAGCCTCTTTCATTGAATGAACGTGTGCAGTTTGATTCACTAACTTGAGTGACTTAGGTATGCTCCAGTGAAACAAGGAATAAGGCTTGATTCCCTGAAGCAGTAATTGTAGTTTGATTCAATGATTCAATGAATGCAGCTTGTGTCATTGAATGAAAGCATTAAGCTTGACCCATTGAATGCATGAGAGAAGCTCTACTCAGTGAATTAAGATCTGTAGTCTGTATCATTGGATTGAACGAGTGCAGTTTATTTCATTGAATGAGCGAGTGCAGTAGGAATCACTAAACAAATAGATCACAAAATGTTTGTTCCGTTGAAAAAAGGATTATGGTTTGATTCATTGAATCAATTCAATGATTTAATGAATGCAGTTTGTATAATTGAATGAAAGCATTGTGCTTGACACTTTGAAGGAATGAGAGACCCTCCACTCATTGAATCAACAGGTGCAGTTTAGTTCATGGAGTGAATACGTACAGTTTGGGACAATGTGTGAAGCTTGTGACAATGAACGAATGAGAGCAGCTCTACTTATTGAATTGACAAGTGCAGCCTCTTTCATTGAATGAACGTGTGCAGTTTGATTCACTAACCTGAGTGAGTTAAGTTTGTTCCAGTGAAACAAGGAATAAGGTTTGATTTATCGAATCAGTGATTGTAGTTTGATTCAATGATTCGATGAATGCAGCTTGTGTCATTGAATGAAAGCAATAAGCTTGACCCATTGAATGAATGAGAGTTGCTCTACTGTTTGAATTAAGACATGCAGTCTGTAACACTGAATCGAATGAGTGCACTTTGTTTCATTGAATGAACGAGTGCAGTAGGATTCACTAAACAAGTGAATCACGAAATGTTAGTTTCATTGAACAAGGATTATGGTTGGACTCATTGAATCAATTCAATGACTTAAAGAATGCAGTTTGTAGAAATGATTGATAGCGTTGTGCTTGACACTTTGAAGGAATGAGAGAAGCTCCACTCATTGAATTAACAGGTGCAGTTTAGTTCATGGAGTGAATGTGTGCAGTTCGATTGTGACAATGTGTGGACCTTGTGACATTGACCGAATGAGACTAGCTCTGCTCATTGAATTGACAAGTGCGGTCTCTTTCAATGAATGAACGTGTGCAGTTTGATTCACTAACCTGAGAGACTTAGGTTTGCTCCAGTGAAAAAAGGATTAAGGTTTGATTCATTGAATCAGTAATTGTAGTTTGATTCAATGATTCAATGAATGCAGCTTGTGTCATTGAATGAAAGCGTTACCCTTGACCCATTGAATGAATGAGAGTTGCTTTACTGTTTGAATTAAGACACGCAGTCTGTAACACTGAATTGAATGAGTGCACTTTGTTTCATTGAATGAACGAGTGCAGTAGGATTCACTAAACAAGTGAATCACGAAATGTTTGTTCCATTGAAACAAGGAATATGGTTTGATTCTTTGAATCAATTCAATGATTTAATGAATTTAGTTTGTATCATTGAATGAAAGCGTTGTGCTTGACACTTTGAAGGAATGAGAGACCCTCCACTCATTGAATTAACAGGAGCAGTTTAGTTCATGGAGTGAATGTGTGCAGTTCGAATGTGGCAATGTGTGGAACTTTTGACATTGACCGAATGAGACTAGCTCTGCTCATTGAATTGACAAGTGCGGTCTCTTTCAATGAATGAACGTGTGCAGTTTGATTCACTAACCTGAGAGACTTAGGTTTGCTCCAGTGAAAAAAGGAATAAGGTTTGATTCATTGAATCAGTGATTGTAGGTTGATTCAATGATTCAATGAATGCAGCTTGATTCATTGAATGAAAGCGTTAAGCTTGATCCATTCAATGCATGAGAGAAGCTCTACTCATTGAATTAACTTCTGCAGTCTCTATCAATAAATGCAGTTTGTTTCATTGAATGAACTAGTGCAGTAGGATTCACGAAACAAGTGAATCACGAAATGTTTGTTCCATTGAAACAAGGAATATGGTTTGATTCTTTGAATCAATTCAATGATTTAATGAATTTAGTTTGATCATTGAATGAAAGAGTTGTGCTTGACACTTTGAAGGAATGAGAGACCCTCTACTCATTGAATTAACAGGAGCAGTTTAGTTCATGGAGTGAATGTGTGCAGTTCGAATGTGGCAATGTGTGGAACTTTTGACATTGAACGAATAAGACTAGCTCTGCTCATTGAATTGACAAGTTTAGCCTCTTTCAATGAATGAACGTGTGCAGTTTGATTCACTAACCTGAGAGACTTAGGTTTGCTCCAGTGAAAAAAGGAATAAGGTTTGATTCATTGAATCAGTGATTGTAGTTTGATTCAATGATTCAATGAATGCAGCTTGTGTCCTTGAATGAAAGCGTGTCCCTTGACGCATTGAATGGATGAGAGAAGCTCTATTCATTGAATTGATTTCTGTACTCTCTATCAATGAATGCAGTCTGTTTCATTGAATGAACGAGTGCAGTAGGATTCACTAAACAAGTGAATCACGAAATGTTTGTTCCATTGAAAAAAGGAATATGGTTTGATTCTTTGAATCAATTCAATGATTTCATGAATGTAGTTTGTATCATTGAATGAAAGCGTTGTGCTCGACACTTTGAAGGAATGAGAGACCCTCTACTCATTGAATTAACAGGAGCAGTTTAGTTCATGGAGTGAATGTGTGCAGTTCGATTGTGACAATGTGTGGACCTTGTGACATTGAACGAATGAGACTAGCTCTGCTCATTGAATTGACAAGTTCAGCCTCTTTCAATGAATGAACGTGTGCAGTTTGATTCACTAACCTGAGAGACTTAGGTTTGCTCCAGTGAAACATAGTAATAAGGTTTGATTCATTGAATCAGTGATTGTAGTTTGATTCAATGATTCAATGAATGCAGCTTGATTCATTGAATGAAAGCGTTAAGCTTGATCCATTCATGCATGAGAGAAGCTCTCCTCATTGAATTAACTTCTGCAGTCTCTATCAATAAATGCAGTTTGTTTCATTGAATGAACGAGTGCAGTAGGATTCACTAAACAAGTGAATCACGAAATGTTTGTTCCATTGAAACAAGGAATATGGTTTGATTCTTTGAATCAATTCAATGATTTAATGAATTTAGTTTGTATCATTGAATGAAAGCGTTGTGCTTGACACTTTGAAGGAATGAGAGACCCTCCACTCATTGAATTAACAGGAGCAGTTTAATTCATGGAGTGAATATGTGCAGTTCGAATGTGGCAATGTGTGGAACTTTTGACATTGAACGAATGAGACTAGCTCTGCTCATTGAATTGACAAGTGCGGTCTCTTTCAATGAATGAACGTGTGCAGTTTGATTCACTAACCTGAGAGACTTAGGTTTGATTCAGTGAAAAAAGGAATAAGGTTTGATTCATTGAATCAGTGATTGTAGTTTGATTCAATGATTCAATGAATGCAGCTTGTGTCATTGAATGAAAGTGTTACCCTTGACACATTGAATGGATGAGAGAAGCTCTATTCATTGAATTGAGTTCTGCACTCTCTATCAATGAATGCAGTTTGTTTGATTGAATGAACGAGTGCAGTAGGATTCACTAAACAAGTGAATCACGAAATGTTTGTTCCATTGAAACAAGGAATATGGTTTGATTCTTTGAATCAATTCAATGATTTAATGAATTTAGTTTGCATCATTGAATGAAAGCGTTGTGCTTGACACTTTGAAGGAATGAGAGACCCTCTACTCATTGAATTAACAGGAGCAGTTTAGTTCATGGAGTGAATGTGTGCATTTCGATTGTGACAATGTGTGGACCTTGTGATATTGAACGAATGAGACTAGCTCTGCTCATTGAATTGACAAGTTCAGCATCTTTCAATGAATGAACGTGTGCAGTTTGATTCACTAACCTGAGTGACTTAGGTTTGTTCCAGTGAAACAAGGAATACGGTTTGATTCATTGAATCAGTGACTGTAGTTTGATTCAATGATTCAATGAATGCAGCTTGTGTCATTGAATGAAAGCATTAAGCTTGAACCATTGAATGAATGAGAGTTGCTTTACTGTTTGAATAAAGACACGCAGTCTGTAACACTGAATTGGATGAGTGCACTTTGTTTCATTGAATGAACGAGTGCAGTAGGATTCACTAAACAAGTGAATCACGAAATGTTTGTTCCATTGAAACAAGGAATATGGTTTGATTCTTTGAATCAATTCAATGATTTAATGAATTTAGTTTGTATCATTGAATGAAAGCGTTGTGATTGACACTTTGAAGGAATGAGAGATCCTCCACTCATTGAATCAACAGGTGCAGTTTAGTAGATGGAGTGAATATGTGCAGTTTGATTGAGACAACGTATGAACCTTGTGACATTGAACGAATGAGAGCAGCTCTACTTATTGAATTGACAAGTGCAGTCTCTTTCAATGAATGAACGTGTTCAGTTTGATTCACTAACCTGAGAGACTTAGGTTTGCTCCAGTGAAACATAGTAATAAGGTTTGATTCATTGAATCAGTGATTGTAGTTTGATTCAATGATTCAATGAATGCAGCTTGATTCATTGAATGAAAGCGTTAAGCTTGCTCCATTCAATGCATGAGAGAAGCTCTACTCATTGAATTAACTTCTGCAGTCTCTATCAATAAATGCAGTTTGTTTCATTGAATGAACGAGTGCAGTAGGATTCACTAAACAAGTGAATCACGAAATGTTTGTTCCATTGAAACAAGGAATATAGTTTGATTCTTTGAATCAATTCAATGATTTAATGAATTTAGTTTGTATCATTGAATGAAAGCGTTGTGCTTGACACTTTGAAGGAATCAGAGACCCTCCACTCATTGAATTAACAGGAGCAGTTTAGTTCATGGAGTGAATGTTTGCAGTTCGAATGTGGCAATGTGTGGAACTTTTGACATTGAACGAATGAGACTAGCTCTGCTCATTGAATTGACAAGGGCGGTCTCTTTCAATGAATGAACGTGTGCAGTTTGATTCACTAACCTGAGAGACTTAGGTTTGCTCCAGTGAAAAAAGGAATAAGGTTTGATTCATTGAATCAGTGATTGTAGTTTGATTCAATGATTCAATGAATGCAGCTTGTGTCATTGAATGAAAGCGTTACCCTTGACACATTGAATGGATGAGAGAAGCTCTATTCATTGAATTGAGTTCTGCACTCTCTATCAATGAATGCAGTTTGTTTCATTGAATGAACGAGTGCAGTAGGATTCACTAAACAAGTGAATCACGAAATGTTTGTTCCATTGAAACAAGGAATATGGTTTGATTCTTTGAATCAATTCAATGATTTAATGAATTTAGTTTGTATAATTGAATGAAAGCGTTGTACTTGACACTTTGAAGGAATGAGAGACGCTCCACTCATTGAATCAACAGATGCAGTTTAGTTCATGGAGTGAATGTGTGCAGTTTGAGACAATGTGTGAAGCTTGTGACACTGAACGAATGAGATCAGCTCTACTTATTCAATTGACAAGTACAGCCTCTTTCATTGAATGAACGTGTGCAGTTTGATTCACTAACCTGAGTGAGTTAGGATTGTTCCAGTGAAACAAGGAAAACGGTTTGATTCATTGAATCAGTGATTGTAGTTTGATTCAATGATACAATGAATGCAGCTTGATTCATTGAATGAAAGCTTTACGCTTGAGACATTGAATGGATGAGAGAAGCTCTATTCATTGAATTGAGTTCTGCAGTTTCTATCAATGAATGCAGTTTGTTTCATTGAATGAACGAGTGCAGTAGGATTCACTAAACAAGTGAATCACGAAATGTTTGTTCCATTGAAACACGGAATATGGTTTGATTCTTTGAATCAATTCAATGATTTAATGAATTTAGTTTGTATCATTGAATGAAAGCGTTGTGCTTGACACTTTGAAGGAATGAGAGTCCCTCCACTCATTGAATTAACAGGAACAGTTTAGTTCATGGAGTGAATGTGTGCAGTTCGATTGAGACAATGTGTGAAGCTTGTGACATTGAACGAATGAGACTAGCTCTGCTCATTGAATTCACAAGTGCAGCCTCTTTCAATGAATGAACGTGTGCAGTTTGATTCACTAACTGAGTTAGGTTTGTTCCATTCAAACAAGGAATAAGGTTTGATTCCCTGAAGCAGTGATTGAAGTTTGATTCAATGATTCAATGAATGCAGCTTGTGTCATTGAATAAAACCATTAAGCTTGACCCATTGAATGAATGAGAGAATCTCTACTCATTGAATCAAGACATGCAGTCTGTATCATTGAATTGAATGAGTGCACTTTGTTTCATTGAATGAACGAGTGCAGTAGGATTCACTAAACAAGTGAATCACGACATGATTGTTCCATTGAAACAAGGAATATGGTTTGATTCTTTGAATCAATTCAATGATTTAATGAATTTAGTTTGTATCATTGAATGAAAGCGTTGTGCTTGACACTTTGAAGGAATGAGAGACCCTCCACTCATTGAATCAACAGGTGCAGTTTAGTAGATGGAGTGAATATGTGCAGTTTGATTGAGACAATGTGTGAAGCTTGTGACACTGAACGAATGAGAGCAGCTCTACTTATTGAATTGACAAGTAGAGCCTCTTTCATTGAATGAACGTGTGCAGTTTGATTCACTAACCTGAGTGAGTTAGGTTTGTTCCAGTGAAACACCGAAGATGGTTTGATTCATTGAATCAGTGACTGTAGTTTGATTCAATGATTCAATGAATGCAGCTTGTGTCATTGAATGAAAGCATTAAGCTTGAACCATTGAATGAATGAGAGATGCTCTACTGTTTGAATTAAGACATGCAATCTGCAACATTGAATTGAATGAGTGCACTTTGTTTCATCGAATGAACGTGTGCAGTAGGATTCACTAAACAAGTGAATCACGAAATGTTTGTTTCATTAAAACAAGGATTATGGTTTGACTCATTGAATCAATTCAATGACTTAATGAAAGCAGTTTGTAGAAAAGATTGGTAGCGTTGTGCTTGACACTTTGAAGGAATGGGAGAAGCTCCACTCATTGAATTAACAGGTGCAGTTTAGTTCATGGAGTGAGTGTGTGCAGTTCGATTGTGACAATGCGTGGAGCTTGTGACAATGAACGAATGAGACTAGCTCTGCTAATTGAATTGACAAGTGCAGTCTCTTTCAATGAATGAACGTGTGCAGTTTGATTCACTAACTGAGTTAGGTTTGCTCCATTCAAACAAGGAACAAGGTTTGATTCCCTGAAGCAGTGATAGCAGTTTGATTCAATGATTCAATGAATTCAGCTTGTGTCATTGAATGAAAGCATTAAGCTTGAACCATTGAATGAATGAGAGAATCTCTACACATTGAATTAAGACTTGCAGTCTTTAACACTGAATTGAACGAGTGCTCTTTGTTTCATTGAATAAACGAGTGCAGTAGGATTCACTAAACAAGTGAATCACGAAATGTTTGTTTCATTGAAACAAGGATTATGGTTTGACTCATTGAATCAATTCAATGACTTAATGAATGCAGTTTGTAGAAAAGATTGATAGCGTTGTGCTTGACCTTTTGAAGGAATGAGAGAAGCTCCACTCATTGAATTAATAGGTGCACTTTAGTTCATGGAGTGAATGTGTGCAGTTCGATTGAGACAATGTGTGAAGGTTGTGACATTGAACGAATGAGACTAGCTCTGCTCATTGAATTGAGAAGTGCAGCCTCTTTCAATGAATGAACGTGTGCAGTTTGTTTCACTAACTGAGTTAGGTTTGTTCCATTCAAACAAGGAATAAGGTTTGATTCCCTGAATCAGTGATTGTAGTTTGATTCAATGATTCAATGAATGCAGCTTGTGTCATTGAATGAAAGCATTAAGCTTGACCCATTGAATGAATGAGAGAGGCTCTACTGTTTGAATTAAGACATGCAGTCTGTAACATTGAATTGAATGAGTGCACTTTGTTTCATTGAATGAACGAGTGCAGTAGGATTCACTAAACAAGTGAATCACGAAATGTTTATTTCATTAAAACAATGATTATGGTTTGACTCATTGAATCAATTCAATGACTTAATGAATGCAGTTTGTTGAAAAGATTGATAGCGTTGTGCTTGACACTTTGAAGGAATGAGAGAAGCTCCACTCATTGAATTAACAGGTGCAGTTTAGCTCATGCAGTGTGTGTGTGCAGTTCGATTGTGACAATGTGTGGAGCTTGTGACAATGAACGAATGAGACTAGCTCTACTCATTAAATTGACAGGTGCAGCCTCTTTCATTGAATGAACGTGTGCAGTTTGATTCACTAACCTGAGTGACTTAGGTTTGCTCCAGTGAAACAAGCAATAAGGTTTGATTCATATAATCACTGATTGTAGTTTGATTCAATGATTCAATGAATGCAGCTTGTGTCATTGAATGAAAGCATTAAGCTTGACCCATTGAATGCATGAGAGAAGCTCTACTCATTGAATCAACCGGTGCAGTTTAGTTCATGGAGTGAATGTGTGCAGTTCGATCAAGGAATAAGGTTTGATTCATTGAATCAGTGATTGTAGTTTGATTCAATGATTCAATGAATGCAGCTTGTGTCATTGAATGAAAGCATTAAGCTTTACCCATTGAATGAATGAGAGATTCTCTACCCATGGAATTAAGAAATACAGTGTGTATCATTGAATTGAATGAGTGCACTTTGTTTCATTGAATGAACGAGTGCAGTAGGATTCACTAAACGAGTGAATCACGAAATGTTTGTTCCATCGAAACAAGAAATATGGTTTTGATTCTTTGAATCAATTCAATGATTTAAAAATTTAGTTTGTATCATTGAATGAAAGCGTTGTGCTTGACTTTTTGAAGGAATGAGAGAAGCTCCACTCATTGAATCAACAGGTGCAGTGTAGTTCATGGAGTGAATGTGTGCAGTTTGATTGAGACAATGTGTGAAGCTTGTGACAGTTGAACGAATGAGAGCAGCTCTACTTATTGAATTGACAAGTACAGCCTCTTTCATTGAATGAACGTCTGCAGTTTGATTCACTAACCTGAGTGAGTTAGGTTTGTTCCAGTGTAACAAGGAATAAGGTTTGATTCCCTGAATCAGTGACTGTAGTTTGATTCAATGATTCAATGAATGCAGCTTGTGTCATTGAATGAAAGCGTTACGCTTGACACATTGAATGGATGAGAGAAGCTGTATTCATTGAATTTAGTTCTGCACTCTCCATCAACGAATGCAGTTTGTTTCATTGAATGAACGAGTGCAGTAGGATTCACTAAACAAGTGAATCACGAAATGATTGTTTCATTAAAACAAGGATTATGGTTTGACTCATTGAATCAATTCCATGACTTAATGAATGCAGTTTGTAGAAAAGATTGATAGCGTTGTGCTTGACACTTTGAAGGAATGAGAGAAACTCCACTCATTGAATCAACAGGTGCAGTTTAGTTCATGAAGTGAATGTGTGCAGTTCGATTGTGACAATGTGTGGAGCTTGTCACAATGAACGAATGAGACTAGCTCTACTCATTCAATTGACAAGTGCAGCTTCTTTCATTGAATGAACGTGTGCAGTTTGATTCGCTAACTTGAGTGATTTAGGTATGCTCCAGTGAAACAAGCAATAAGGTTTGATTCCCTGAAGCAGTGGTTGTAGTTTGATTCAATGATTCAATGAATGCAGCTTGTGTCATTGAATGAAAGCATTAAGCTTGGCTCATTGAATGCATGAGAGAAGCTCTACTTAGTGAATTAAGACCTACAGTCTGTATCATTGAATTGAACGAGTGCAGATTATTTCATTGAATGAACGAGTGCAGTACGGTTCACTAAACAAGTAGATTACAAAATGTTTGTTCCATTGAAAGAAGGTATACGGTTGGATTCATTGAATCAATTCAATGATTTAATGAATGCAGTTTGTATAATTGAATGAAAGCCTTGTGCTTGACACTTTGAATGAATGAGAGACCCTCCACTCATTGAGTAAAAAATGAGGTCTGCAGATGCTGGAGATCACAGCTGCAAATGTGTTGCTGGTCAAAGCACAGCAGGTTAGGCAGCATCTCAGGAATAGAGAATTCGACGTTTCGAGCACAAGTCCTTCATCAGGAATAAGAGAGAGAGAGCCAAGCAGGCTGAGATAAAAGGTAGGGAGGTGGGACTAGGGGGAGGGGCGATGGAGGTGGGATAGGTGGAAGGAGGTCAAGGTGAGGGTGATAGGCCGGAGTGGGGTGGGGGCGGAGAGGTCAGGAAGAGGATTGCAGGTTAGGAGGGCGGTGCTGAGTTGAGGTAACCGACTGAGACAAGGTGGGGGGAGGGGAAATGAGGAAGCTGGAGAAATCTGAATTCATACCTTGTGGTTGGAGGGTTCCCAGGCGGAAGATGAGGCGCTCCTCCTCCAGCCGTCGTGTAGTTGTGTTCTGCCGGTGGAGGAGTCCAAGGACCTGCATGTCCTCGGTGGAGTGGGAGGGGGAGTTAAAGTGTTGAGCCACGGGGTGATTGGGTTGGTTGGTTCGGGCGGCCCAGAGGTGTTCTCTGAAGCGTTCCGCAAGTAAGCGGCCTGTCTCACCAATATAGAGGAGGCCACATCGGGTGCAGCGGATGCAATAGATGATGTGTGTGGAGGTACAGGTGAACTTGTGGCGGATATGGAAGGATCCCTTGGGGCCTTGGAGGGAAGTGAGTGTAGAGGTGTGGGCGCAAGTTTTACATTTCCTGCGGTTGCAGGGGAAGGTGCCGGGGGTGGAGGTTGGGTTGGTGGGGGGTGTGGATCTGACAAGGGAGTCACGAAGGGAGTGGTCCTTGCGGAACGCTGATAGGGGAGGGGAGGGAAATATATCCTTGGTGGTGGGGTCCGTTTGGAGGTGGCGGAAATGGCGGCGGATAATACGTTGTATGCGCAGGTTGGTGGGGTGGTAGGTGAGAACCAGTGGGGTTCTGTCTTGGTGGCGGTTGGAGGAGCGGGGCTCAAGGGCGGAGGAGCGGGAAGTGGAGGAGATGCGGTGGAGGGCATCGTCGATCACGTCTGGGGGGAATCTGCGGTCCTTGAAGAAGGAGGCCATCTGGGCTGTGCGGTGTTGGAATTGAATCAACAGGTGCAGTTTTGTTCATGTAGTGAATGTGTGTGGTTTGATTGAGACAATGTGTGAAACTTGTGACACTGAACGAATGAGAGCAGCTCTACTTATTGAATTGACAAGTACAACCTCTTTCATTGAATGAACGTGTGCAGTTTGATTCACTAACCTGAATGAGTTAGGTTTGTTCCAGTGAAACAAGGAATAAGGTTTGATTCATTGAATCAGGGATTGTAGTTTGATTCAATGCTTCAATGAATGCAGCATGTTCCATTGAATGAAAGCGTTAAGCTTGACCCATGGAATGCATGAGGGAAGCTCTATTCATTGAATTAAGTTCTGCAGTCTCTATCAATGAATGCAGTTTGTTTCATTGAATGAACGAGTGCAGTGGGATTCATTAAACAAGCGAATCACGAAAATTTTGTTCCATTGAAACAAGGAATATGGTTTGATTTTTTGAATCAATTCAATGATTTAATGAATGTAGTTTGTATAATTGAATGAAAGCGTTGTGCTTGACACTTTGAAGGAATGAGAGACTCTCCACTCATTGAATTAACAGGAGCAGTTTAGTTCATGGAGTGAATGTGTGCAGTTCGATTGTGACAATGTGTGGAACTTGTGACATTGAACGAATGAGACTAGGTCTGCTCATTGAATTGACAAGTGCAGTCTCTTTCAATGAACGAACGTGTGCAGTTTGATTCACTAACCTGAGAGACTTAGGTTTGCTCCAGTGAAACAAGGAATAAGGTTTGATTCATATAATCAGTGATTGTAGTTTGATTCAATGATTCAATGAATGCAGCTTGTGTCATTGAATGAAAGCATTAAGTATGACCCATTGAATGAATGAGAGAATCTCTACTGTTTGAATTAAGACATGCAGTCTGTAACATTGAATTGAATGAGTGCACTTTGTTTCATTGAATGAACGAGTGCAGTAGGATTCAAAGCAAGTGAATCACGAAATGTTTGTTTCATTGAAACAAGGATTATGGTTTGACTCATTGAATTAATTCAATGATTTAATGAATGCAGTTTGTAGAAAAGATTGATAGCGTTGTGCTTGACACTTTGAAGGAATGAGAGAAGCTTCACTCATTGAATTAACAGGTGCAGTTTAGTTCATGGAGTGATTGTGTGCAGTTCGATTGTGACAATGTGTGGAGCTTGTGACAATGAACGAATGAGACTAGCTCGACTCGTTGAATTGACATGTGCAGCCTCTTTCATTGAATGAACGTGTGCAGTTTGATTCACTAACTGAGTTAGGTTTGTTCCATTCCAACAAGGAATAAGGTTTGATTCCCTGAATCAGTGACTGTAGTTTGATTCAATGATTCAATGAATGCTGCTGCTGTCATTGAATGAAAGCGTTAAGCTTGACACATTGAATGCATGAGAGAAGCTCTATTCATTGAATTAAGTTCTGCAGTCTCTATCAATGAATGCAGTTTGTTTCATTGAATGAACGAGTGCAGTAGGATTCACTAAACAAGCCAATCATGAAATGTTTGTTCCATTGAAACAAGGAATATGGTTTGATTCTTTGAATCAATTCAAAGATTTAATGACTGTAGTTTGTATAATTGAAAGAAAGCGTTGTGCTTGACACTTTGAAGGAATGAGAGACCCTCTAATCATTGAATTAACAGGAGCAGTTTAGTTCATGGAGTGAATGTGAGCAGTTCGATTGTGACAATGTGTGGAACTTTTGACATTGAACGAATGAGACTAGCTCTGCCTATTGAATTGACAAGTGCAGCCTCTTTCAATGAATGAACGTGTGCAGTTTGATTCATTAACTGAGTTAGGTTGGTTCCATTCAAACAAGGAATAAGGTTTGATTCATTGAATCAGTGACTGTAGTTTGATTCAATGATTCAATGAATGCAGCTTGCGTCATTGAATGAAAGCATTAAGCTTGACCCATTGAATGAATGAGAGAATCTCTGCTCATTGAATTAAAACATGCAGTCTGTAACACTGATTTGAATGAGTGCACTTTGTTTCATTGAATGAACGAGTGCAGTAGGATTCACTAAACAAGTGAATCACGAAATGCTTGTTTCATTGAAACAAGGATTATGGTTTTACTCATTGAATCAATTCAATGACTTAATGAATGCAGTTTGTAGAAAAGATTGATAGCGTTGTGCTTGAAACTTTGAATGAATGAGAGTCCCTCCACTCATTGAATTAACTTGTGCAGTTTAGTTCATGGAGTGAATGTGTGCAGTTTGATTGAGACAATGTGTGGAGCTTGTGACAATGAACGAATGAGACTAGCTCTGCTCATTGAATTGACATGTGCAGCCTCTTTCAATGAATGAACGCGTGCAGTTTGATTCACTAACTGAGTTAGGTTTGTTCCATTCAAACCAGGAATAAGGTTTGATTCCCTGAAGCAGTGATTATAGTTTGATTCAATGATTCAATGAATGCAGCTTGTGTCATTGAATAAAACCATTAAGCTTGACCCATTGAATGAATGAGAAAATCTCTACTCATTGAATTAAGACATGCAGTCTGTATCATTGAATTGAATGAGTGCACTTAGTTTCATTGAATGAACGAGTGCAGTAGGATTCACTAAACAAGTGAATCACGAAATGTTTGTTCCATTGAAACAAGGAATATGGTTTGATTCTTTGAATCATTTCAATGATTTAATGAATTTAGTTTGTATAATTGAATGAAAGCGTTGTGATTGACACTTTGAAGGAATGAGTGACCCTCCACTCATTGAATCAACAGGTTCAGTTTAGTTCATGGAGTGAATGTGTGCAGTTTGATTGCGACAATGTGTGACGCTTGTGACACTGAACGAATGAGAGCAGCTCTACTTATTGAATTGACAAGTACAGCCTCTTTCATTGAATGAACGTGTGCAGTTTGATTCACTAACCTGAGTGAGTTAGGATTGTTCCAGTGAAACAAGGAATAAGTTTTGATTCATTGAATCAGTGATTGTATTTTGATTCAATGATTCAATGAATGCAGCTTGATTCATTGAATGAAAGCATTAAGCTTGACACATTGAATGCATGAGAGAAGCTCCATTCATTGAATTAAGTTGTGCAGTCTCTATCAATGAATGCAGTTTGTTTCATTGAATGAACGAGTGCAGTAGGATTCACTAAACAAGCGAATCACGAAATGTTTGTTCATTTGAAACAAGGAATATGGTTTGATTCTTTGAATCAATTCAATGATTTAATGAATGTAGTTTGTATAATTGAATGAAAGCGTTGTGCTTTACACTTTGAAGGAATGAGAGACCCTCTACTCATTGAATTAACAGGAGAAGTTTAGTTCATGGATTGAATGTGTGCAGTTCGATTGTGACAATGTGTGGATCTTTTGACATTGAACGAATGAGACTAGCTCTGCTCATTGAATTGACAAGTGCAGCCTCTTTCAATGAAACAACGTGTGCAGTTTGATTCATTAAACTGTGTGACTTAGGACAGACAGTAGTGGAAAACAAAGAAATGGCTGACGACACAAATTATTTTCCAAAAATCAACAGTGTGAAGGAGCAAAGCTCAGAATTCCACCCATCGTCAAGGCAGGGATAGGAAACCCCAATGGGATGAAGAAAGATAAATCACCTGGACCAGAAGGACGAAACCACATATTTCTATGGGAGAAAGCTCAGATGTACTGGAGGCGTTAAGTGGTGATCTTTACGAATCATTAGAATCGGGGCTTGCCCCAGAGAACTGGAATAGCGCTAACGTGAAATCCTTGCTTAAAAAGGGAAAAAGGCAGAAGACGGAAAATTACAGATCGAACAGCCTAACCTCAGCCGTGGGTAAAATCCTGGAACAGATCGAGAAGGATGAGATTTCTGAATACTTGGAGGTGTTTGGTAGTATACCTCAGAATGGTTTCATCAAGGGGAGGTCATGCATGACACATCTGCTAGAACCTTTTGAGAAAGTAACAAGCAGCTTAGACCAAGGAGAGCCAATGGATGTTGTGGTTCTGTTCGCCTCGCTGGGAATTTGTGTTGCACACGTCTCTCAAGGTAAAGCTGCAAGTTTAGTCATTAGTTACGAAGGCAAATACAATGAAAGGATTTATTTTGAAAGTAATTGAATATAAAAGCGGGGATGAACTAACCAGACAGTAATAATCTCTGATCAGGCCATATTTAGATTATTGTCTGCATTTTTGGCCCCTATATCTCAGCAGATATGTACTGGCCCCAGAGCGTGTTCTGAGAATGCTCACTGGAATGCTCCCAGGAATGAAAAGTTTAACATATGAGGAATCTTGAGGTCGATGCTCGTTGAGCTTAGAAGGATGAGGGGGATCTAATTCAAACTTACAGAATACTGAATGACCTGGACAGAATGGATATTGGGAAAATGTGTCCATTGATAGGAAAGACTAGGATCCGAGGCACAGACATAGGTCGCAGCGAAGATCTTTTAGAACAGAGGTAACGAGTACGTTCTTCAGCCAGAGCATTTTAATCTTTGGAATTCACTGCCACAGAAGGCTGGGGAGGCCAGGTCATTGAGTATATTTAAGCCTGCGTACGATAGGTTCTCGATTGTAAAGAGGATCAAGGATTATGAGGACAATGGGTTTGAGAAACCTATCACGTTTGATTGATGTTTGAGAAGACTGGATGGGCTGAATGGCCAGTTTTCTACTCCTATGTCTTGTGGTCATATGGTCTTTAGCAATATTGGCTCTCTTCAGTCCTCATTTTAGATTTATACTTGAATCTGATCTTCAAATGATTTATAAAGAGAACCGTTCTATTATTGATGAACGGGCAATATCATGTTCCCTCATTCTCGTCTCAGCAGCCATGTCCCCCAATTCTGTCTGTTCTCTGTCTCCTCCCCAATGCCATAATCACGTTGTAATTGAAGTCCAGTAAGTGGCACTTCATCGCAGCTGATTGGCATTAATAAATCAACAGGATGACTCTCACCTGTCCTCTCTGATCTTGGAGCAACAAACTGAATTGCATTTGTCAGGGACAATTCTCTGTTAACATATCCATGCTGTTTGTCTGTTATAACCCCATGTTGTCTTAGGCACATTTTCCTGCCAGATTATCGACTATTGAAGTTGTCTCAATGTTTTATTTATATTGTAATGACTGATCGCTAGTTGCAGAATGTATGTTTCCAATTATAAACAGAGAAACTCATTTATGTTCTGACAATCCTCTGTCATTACTCTCATATCCAATACAGATTGAATGATAACACACAATCAATCTACCATCTCCAACATTCCTTCCCTCAGTCACCCTTACGTGTCCCACTCCAAATGTATAACTTTATACGTTATTTTGAAATTTAATAATAACTGTATTGAATTGAAATGGGTTAACTGGAGCTATTTGTTCAGGGACTGTGATTAATATCAGTCGCTGTAGATCCTACATGTGTCACTGGAGGATTAGCCTCTTCTTCAAGAAAAGACTGGGTTCGATGTGGTATCTCATAGTATGGGCAGGGGCATCACCGACAGTACTAACAGATATCAGCAGCTCCAGAGAGAGGGGAAAGAGAGATCAGAATCTGAGACCAATAAACTGGAATGTTCCAACAACGGATCAGAATCTGAGAACATTTGACTGGAATGTTCCAACAATGGACAGGAGTTTATCCGAGGGTCTTTACTACCTTTCTCAGCCTTGGATATCATTAGCATCACGGATCGAAGATATCCTTTGGATTATGCAAGGTGGATATTATCCCATTCTCGGTCTCGTTGGTGTTCCTAGTAAGTTATTATCTATTAGAACGGGTTGAACTGTGTTTCTGCTCATGTTAGGTCAATTTTGCAAAAGAGGAAATCAGTGTCTTCACTTCCAATCAAAAATTACTTTCCTGATAAAAACTATAAAGTAACTTACTATTTATAAATTGCTCACTGATATGCGAGAAAGCATCGGACTGTTCTCAAACTCCATAATCCTTCTAGCCCTGAACAGATCTACATTTCCATACCCTCCTCAATCCAAATCCTGCCAAGTACCACCATTACGATGCACCGATCTACTCGTCAGCCTGAGTGCAACTTTTGAGTAAACTTCTTTATTTGTGCCACTATAAAATCTGGGTTCACCTGTTTACAGTGCCTTCTAACCACATGTTCTCGACAAGATAATTACTCTTGAGATGTTTAACTTGTTCTCTCCATCGTATCTGTCAGAGAGGAAGATAGTGTATGGTACTCAAGTCATTGATTCTTAATGGAGAGGCACAGAACAATAATCTGTCGATGTCTCATGAAGCAAGTCGATGGAATTTAAAATAAACCATCATCATTTGTAATAAACAGAAGCCCTCTGCTTGCGTCATGTCATCTAGAGAAGGCAATGGGTTATCCTTCCTTGGCATGCAGATGTAAGGAAGTCGTAAATTTCGCATTAGTGGAAGTATATAGCGAATGTTTTTTTTTAACGCCATAAGAAAGAAATGGAGACGGCGAAGTGAGGGAAAATAATCACTGTGATCATCCCTGAGAGTTTTGTTGAGGCAGTGTTTGGAATATTGTGCACAGATTTTCTCTACTTTATAAGGAATGATCTCCTTACCACAGAGAGAGTGCAATGAAGTTCCACCAAACTAATCTCTGGGATGATGGTACCATGAGGTGTGCGTGAAGATTAATCTGTCACACTGTGAGAGAATAAGATGGAATTGCATTGAAACTTCAGGGGAATGGACGATTACACATGATGTCCTAAACAGATACTGATACGGTGATAAATGCCACGGCTTCTTTGTTTTTACTAAGTTTATTAAATTCCAGATACTTTAGTACCTCTGAGAACATTCCCCCCAACCACCCACACTCCTCATATCAATGAGAGAGCAGGAAATCCAGACTTTGAATAAAAACCCCGCATATTAATCCAGTGCATTTGGTGCGCAATCCTGCACTGAACGTTATGTTATCCACAATCCCAACATCAGCCACAACACCTTCAGTCTCAATCAGTTTCTACTTCCACCAGCTTCCGCCCCCCCCCCCCCCCCGCCCCCCAGAGAACATGGGTCTGCCTTTTCAGAGATGGGAGATGTCTCCTTGAGACTTAACAGAAAACATCTTGATTCCCTCCTCACTGCCAGCAAACCATGTTAAAGTAGCACATGCGCCACAGACAATGCAGGCAATAGGGACATCATGATCTGCTCCTGTAATTTGTCATGTTGGGGCATCAGTGACATCCACCTGTTCCTGTATAAACCTTTGCGAGGCTGAATGGCCTCTTCCTGGTCCTGTATAACAGTTTAGAGAGACTGTTTGGGCTCCACCTGTTCCTGTTTAACAGTTCGATGTGCTGACCAGACCCCTCCTCTTCCTATGTAACAGGCACGAGTATTGAATGGACTGCGATTCTTCCTGTTCAGTAGTTCTGATGGGCTGAATGCTAGCTCATATTCGCCTGAAACCAGCTTGAGATGCTGAATGAGCTCCTCATTTAACAGTGGAAATGTGCAGTGTCCGGCCATTTTGTTACATGAATGTTACGGACACTTTAACAGCACAGGCCTGAATGCAGTCCAGGTCTTGCTGCACGTAGACACAGAAGGCTTCAGGAGCTGAGGGGGGCGGGGGAATGTTCTGATCATTGTGTGATCTTCAGTGATCATCCCCATTTCTGACGTTACAATGGGGAAGGACAGTATTGACGCAGCTGAAGACGATTGTGCCGAGGAAGCTACTCTGAGGATCTCCTGTAGGGATGTCCCGAGACTGAGGGGATTGTTGTCCACCAACCACGAACATCTTCCTCTCTGCGATGGCTGACCCCCAACCAGGGGAGAGATTGTGGCTGATTCCTATTAAATGTGATTTAGTTAACGTTCGTTGATAACATCCTGAGTCAACTCTGGCCTTGATATCAGGATTTGTCACTCTTACGTGAGCTACTGTGTTCATCTCTTTTGAATATACAAATAGGTTATTGTGTATGTTTTGGGAGTGGAACGTTCTCACAGAGGATTGTGAATGTCAGGAATTATCTGGCACATAGAGTTCGGGGAGCTAGATCATTGAAAGGATTTGTAGGGGAGGTAGGTGGGTTTTTGACCCTGTCATAGAATTGAGGGATGTGAAGAATTGGGAAATAATACCAACATTGGATCATCCATAATCTTATACAATGGCACGGCAGGCCTGACCATCCGAATTACCATCCGATCCTGTTCCTCATGCTTTCATATTCTGTAATTAGAAAGTGAATGGTTGTAATTTTCCTGAGCATTCCGTTATTGGATGTTGCAGTTAGAGAGAGCAAAGCATTTTATGACTCATCTCTGGGTGAGGTATGGGGACCGTATTCACAATGAATCTGGGTCTGCACCATGACCAACAAATGAAGCACAAGATGCAGAGAGGAGACACTCTATAAAAGATCAAAGGCGTCTTTTGAGCCCAGCCTGGGTTTTGAATTAACATTTTTGGCCCCACACCAAACTGTGTGTGCCAATTGTGAGGGACAGAAGGAGATCCTGGATTACTGTCTTTCGAGCAAGTGGCCCCCATCTACTCCTGTGCAGGAGCTGTGAGGGGCTGAATGGAATATAGGAACATCGGACTGAGGAGCAAGATTGGGCCATTAAGCACTTTTGTTGGCTCTGCCACGCACTAAAATTATAGCTGATCTGATTGTGGTCTCAGCAGTACTTCTTCTGTACGTGCAACATTTTCCAACATTCACTTGACGATCAAATATTTAACAGACACAACTTTGAATAAATGTAAACATCCAGGCACCACAAACTTCTGGGGAAGGGAACTCCCAATTGAACAGCCCTTTTAGAATACGTGGTCCAATCAATGTTGCAGGGTCAGTGTTTCCTTTTGCGGTCAGACTGCTCCACTGTTTACAACAAATTTCAAAGTTTAGTGATATGGCTAATGATATAAATGTCAGCCTGGCTCATCCTCTAGAAAAATGTCAAACACACACACTCATATCTTAAGACAAAATAGAAAAATAAAAGCTTTCCAGAGTGTCATAATATTTGAACTCATAACAAATGAATAGATGATAGACTGTCCCAAATGTTATTCTGTCCTCTGAAGTTATTAGTTTAGATTCCCTACAGTGTGGAAACAAGCCCTTCGGCCCAAAAAGTCCACACCGTCCCTCCGAAGAGTAACACAGCCAGTCCCATTTCCCTTTGGTTAATGCACCTATCATTATGGACAATTTAGCATGATTAATTCACCCGAACTGCACATTTGTGGACCTGTGGAAGGAAACTGGAACAAACCAACGCAGACAGGGGGAGAATATGCAAATTTCAGAGAGGCAGTCGCCCGAGGCTGGAATCAAACCTGGGACCTTGGTGCTGTGAGGCAGCAGTTCTTACCACTGAGCCACCGTGCCGCCCATCCTGCTCAGTCAAGCTGCTTGAAATGCGATTTCTCGCCAGAATAGTTGGATTTAGCTGAATTCCCTTTGCTTCAGACGGTAGGGAGATTCCAATGAATCTCTCAAAAGGAATTCTCCACGACTCATCAGGTTGCGGTGAGTCAGAAATTTACTGTTGTCAGGTGGAACACAATAACAGAGTGGGATCAATCAGTTGCTGCTTCTCCGGCAGGGAACACTGTTCTCCCTCTCTGTGTTGAAACATACAATTCCGTCAACTGAACACCAAACTGGAATGCGTGCGCTCGTCGTGAACATTCTCTGGAATGGATAATAATGGACAATATGCAAGTGTTGTTATACCCAGTGCCTTTCATTACCAAAAAAGAAAATTCCTGCTTAATAATTTGATATGTAGGTATGCATATGGTTAACTTTTAAAAATCGTTTGATGTTTTCAAAATATTTGTGCGAAAATCAACACATTTTATTCTTAACATTTATTCAATAGTTTTAGTGTCCCTGAGAAGAAAAAATATGTATCCCACTGATTTTTCTCGAAATTGTGTATGCTTCAAAACGATTTCTCATCTAAGACCAAAACTGGTAATGTTTCAGAACAAAAGGCCTTCACTTCAAGAAATTGTGAACAAAACATTCTTGATAAGCTTCGAAAACAATTATCTTGTTTTTAGGTTAAGGGATCAAAACTGCAAATAATGTGTCATATTTGGTCTTAGCAATGCCCGTACAGACATAGACTCGAAAAATGTGATGCTGGAAAAGCACAACAGGTCAGGCAGCACCCAACGAACAGGAGACTCGATGTTTCGGGCAGATTCCTGATGAAGGAGTTATACCCGTTACGCCAATTCTCCCGCTCCTCGGATGCTGCCGGATAGGTTGCGCTTTTCCAGCCTCACACTGTTGGACTCAGATCTCCAGCATCTGCACTCCTCACTTTCACCGGTACAGATGCAATAAAACATTCCTGATCCTGCCTCGCACCCTCTCCTCATTCCTGATGAAGGGCTCTGGCCCGAAACGTCGAATTTCCTGTTCCTTGGATGCTGCCTGACCTGCTGTGCTTTAACCAGCAACACATTTTCAACTCTGATCTCCAGCACCTGCAGACCTCACTTTTCACTCGATTTCATATTACGTTAACACAGTTTAATATAACGGGTCCCACACTGAAATAAGGTCGCCGCTTTCACTTTAGTGTTGTACTATCTGTAGGGTCCTCATCCTCAGGGAGCAGTGAAGACTTTGACAGAAACACAATCATTCCACTTAGTTTCCAAGTCACTTACTGCAATGCAGACTAGCTACATATAATTCATGTACCAGGATCATGAATACCGTCTGTATCACAGAGTTCTCTATTCTCTCTCCACTTAAATGGTTTAACATTGTTTTATCCTTCCATCCAAAATCGACAACTCACATTATGCTATATCTGCTGACGTTTTGCTCACGAACTTCCCTTTGCCTTTATCACATTGATGACACACGACCTCCATTTGATAACATACTGGATGACCAGCTTGGTGTTTAAGCTAATTGGGCATTGATATATGCAGTCCCTTCCTCCAGATCTTTGATACAGATATTAATCGTTGATGATTCCAAAGTGATCTCTGAGGCACTCCACTAGTTACAGATTTGTAATGTGAAAATAAGCATTTACGTCTTCTCTCTATTGACTGTTAGGAACCGCTTCCTGTGTAGCAGTTCAGGCAGTTTAAATGGCCTGCTGTGCAGTAAAATGTACTCAATGAGCTAAAATGATTTGTTTCATTTTTCTCTGTAACTCGTTGAAGAGGCAGAATGGTCTTCTCCAATCGTATGGTAACGATAAAGACTGGATGAATGAGGTGGTCCTCTATCTCTGTCCCAGCTTCGACGGGTGCGTGGAGGGCACAATGCATGAGGTAGTAGCAGCAGTATATCCCTGTTACAGCCTCGAGGGTGGATACAGCGAACAACACATGGGATAGGGACAGCAGTTAGTCATTTGGCACCATCAGTCTGAATGCTCATAGCTGATCCAATTGTGTTTGACCATCCGTCTCCTGTCTGTTTCCAATAAATACTGACTCTCCTGTCCAGCAAAAATCAGTCGAGCTCAGTCTTGAATATCTTCAAAAACCAAGTCTTCACTGCTCCCTGAGGATGAGGACCCTACAGATAGTACAACACTAAAGTGAAAGGGGCGACCTTATTTCAGTGTGGGACCCGTTATATTAAACTGTGTTAACCTAATATGAAATCGAGTAAAAAGTGAGGTCTGCAGATGCTGGAGATCAGAGCTGAAAATGTGTTGCTGGTTAAAGCACAGCAGGTCAGGCAGCATCCAAGGAACAGGAAATTCGACGTTTCGGGCCAGAGCCCTTCATCAGGAATGAGGAGAGAGTGCCAGGCAGGCTTCTAAGGGCTCTGGCCCGAAACGTCGAATTTCCTGTTCCTTGGATGCTGCCTGACCTGCTGTGCTTTAACCAGCAACACATTTTCAGCTCTAATATGAAATCGCCACCTCTTTTGAAACACAAGGACAGAATCATTAGGCGTAGACATAAACAATTCAGCCCTCTAAACTTGTCCAATAGGACCACTGACTCTTTTCAATCAAATATGTATTAAACTCATTCTCTGCTCCTCTCCCAGGAAGAGAATAACTGATAGCATGACACCACACGAGCATTAAAAACGCAGAATTAGGCCATTCGGCCCATCGAATCTGAATGCCATTTAATACTAGCTTAGAGGTTTCTCAACATCATTCTCCTGCCTACTCGCTGTAACTCTTGGCATGCTTATTCATCAAAGACTTATCTATCTCTGCCTTATAGGCACTAGTGTCGGTGTCTCTGTGCTTCCATATGTGTACTTGTGTGTGCTTGTTCATGTGTCAGTGTGTTTGTGTATTTATGTGCTGACATTGATTCATCTGTGTATTAGCCTGTGCGTTTTACTTGTGCTTGTGCTTATTTGTGTGCGACTGTCTATGTCTCCGTACGCCACTACTTGTGTGCAGTTCTATCTTCGTGTAAGTACTGTGAGTGTGTTCACGTGTGTCTCTGAATATTTTTGTGTTTGTATCTCTCTCCAATGAGATATTTGTTGTTTTGGGAGGGAGAAAATTGTGAGAACAGACAGAGTGGTTAAAGTGCGAATTGCCCTTCACTGAACATTGTTTTTTACTCAGTTGGAGGGACATGGATGCCACGCAATCTCCATACGACACGTCCCGGTCCACTCCGGCTCGTACCAGGGTCCTCCTTACATGGCGTGGGGAGGGGGGGTGGAGGATGGGTCAGATATCGCGTGCTCTACCATCTGGCTTTGTCTTTTCTCTCCTATTACAGCCCGTTTCTCCTGGAATGGGAGAACGGCGGGGAGGAGTGATGGTGGGGGTGTGTGGCCCTGCTCTTAGAGCTGGTGTAGGTGGAGGGGGAGGGGGAATGGTGAGGTATCCGGAGTGAGTCAGTCCACAGTGTTGTATCCATGCAGTGTTGGGTGTATAGTGGAGGGAGAGAGAACGTGTGGGGTGGGGGTGGCGTGGGAAAGATGCTGAATTCAATAGTGAGAGTGGTAGTGCGTGAGCCTTATTTGGAGATAGAGTGTGAGGCTTGTTAGGGGGTAGGTGCTATAACAGGTAGTGAGTGTAAGGGAGCAGAGAGAGTACGGTAACAGTTAACCTGACAGAGTTGGGAGGATATCGATACTTGTCCTGCGATGCTGGTCATTTCTTCAGATCATGTTAGTGTCGAGGTGACCCTCCCGAATGTCTTGTTCACGTCTATCACTCATAACGCCACTGGCCCTATCCCTCAGATTCCACAGAATCAGTTTGGGTGGATCTTACAAATAGGAAGGAGAAAGAAGCATTGGTGTATTATGTATCTAAACCAATGCTCTCGTGCAAATACTGTGCATTGTATACTCTGGAAATTAGAGATGCAAATACTGTGGGTGCTGCAGTATTATTGAATGCTCTTAAATTGCATCTAAATTGCGTTAACTAAGAGACTGCTAATGTTGCGAAAAACAACTTCCATAAGCGTAAAACAGGTTAGTTGAAGAGTATGTTGTGACTCTAACAAGAGAGGAGGTTATTTTCGATTTGGTGTTGTGTGGTCAGAAAGACCCATTAATAACCTTGCTCTGAGGATTAGAGACGTTAATATATTGTATTTTACACGGCGCTTGCATACAATATCGAATGTTTGAGCGTGAAGTGGTGGACACGCAATGGTTGTTAGAGTCATAGAACCATGGAGCCCTGCACAGCTTGGACACAGGCCCTTTGGACCAAAGTGGTCCATACCGACCAAAATGTTCATCCTGCTCATTCCATTTCCCTGCCCTTGCTCCTTATTCTTCTAAATCTTTCCTATCCGTGTATTTGTCTAAAAGCCTTTTGAACGTTGTTAATGGACGTGCCTCAACCAAACCGCTGTCTGCTAATTCCATTCGTGCACCAATCTCTGCGTAAAAAAAAGTTGATGCTCAGGATCCTTTTTGTTCTTTCACCTTCTAACCTGATGTCGTCCAGTCCTTGATTCCCAAAACTGGGAACAAGAATGAGTGCATTCACATTATCCATGCATCTCATGATCTGTTACATTTCTATACGATTTACCCTCAGTTTCTTACACTCAAAGGAAAATGCTCTGGCTGGTTCAAACTCTCCCTACAACTCAGACCGTTGAGTACTGGCAACATTCTTGTAAATTTCTTCTGTCCTCTTTCCAGTTTAATCACATCCTTCCTATGGCAAAGTGAACAAAACTGAACACAATACTCCAAGTGCATGCCTCACCAGCGTCCTGTCCAACTGCAATATAACTCGCTAACGTCTGTACTCAATGTCCTGACTGGTGAAGGCCAGTGTGCCAAAAGCCTTTTTCACTGCACCGTCGACATGCAACTACTTTCAGTGAACCACGGACCTGAGCTCCATGGTCCCTCTGTTCCACTACACTCCTCCAGGGTCTAACATTTACCACGAAACTCCAATCTTGATTTGACATTCCAAAATGCAACACCTCAAGTATATCTATATTAATCTCCATTTGCCATTTCTCGGCCCACTTCTCCAGCTGATAAAGGTCCTGCTGCAATTTCTGATAACCTTTCTCACTGTTCACAGTATTGCCTATTTTATTGTCATCAGCCTAATTACGAATCATCTTTGCACATTCTCATCCAAATCATTGATATAGATAACAAACAGTAATAGGCCGCGTCACAGGCCTCAAATCCAACAAGCATCCTTCCAGTATTAGGCTTTGCTTTCTCTCATCAAGCCCATTGAGTGTCCAATTTGCCAGATCCCCCTGAATTCCATACCACCGAACCTTTCAGAACTGCCTATCATGTGGAACCTTATCAAAGGCCTTCCTGAAATCTAGATAGACTACATCTACCACCCTACCACCTTTTGAGGTCCCTTCCTCAAAAGAATGCTAAAGAGTTGTGAGCCATGATATCCTATGCACAAAGCAGTGCTGACTGCTCCTTATGAAACCGTGTCTTTTCAAATGCATGCATATGTTATCTCTCAGAACCTTCTCAACGAATTTACATGTCACAGTTGTTAAGCTAACTGGTCTATAGTTTACAGGTTCTTCTTCGCCGCCCTCGTTGAACAGGGGCACAACGTTCACGACCCTCTAGCCTTCTGGGACCTCCCCCGTGGACAGCGGTGATGCAAAAAGATCAGCCAGGGCCCCCGCAATATCTTCTCTCGCCTCTTGCTGTGTTCTTGGATACACCTGTTCAGGACCAGGAGATCTACAGAAAACTTGCAATGTCTGAAAAATATGTCTAATTCTTTAGGGTAGAATCACCATAGAAAGGGCAAGTGACTTCATGAAGGCTAACATAATAAATTAAAGATTCTATTAATCATAGGAAGTGAGCTCAGAAGAATTTTAGACAGTGTGGCAACCGGAGAATTCTCAGAAATTTGTTTGTGTGGAGTTTGCATATTCTCCCTGTGTCTGCGTGGGTTTCCTTCGGGTGCTCCGGTTTTCTCCCACAGTCCAAAGAATTACAGGTTAGGTGAATTGGCCATGCTTATTTGCCCAAAGTGGTCAGGGATGTGTAGATTAGCTGCATCAGTCGCAAAATGTAGAATTGGATGGGAATGGATCTGGGTGGTTACTCTTTGGAGGGGCAGGGTGGACTTGTTGGGCCCAAGGGCCTTTTCCACACTGTGGGCTTTTAATGATTCTACATAAATCTACAATCTGTATTGCAAAGAAAACAAAATAAAAGCAGGGTCAAATGTGGAATTTTGTAATCAGGAGAGGAGAGGTTGTTGTGGAGAACAGGGAAATGACCAAGAAAGTAATCAGTTACTTTGCATCTGTCACCATGGAGGAAGGTCCAGAAAATTGCTGAGAAATACCAAGTAATCACATGGAACTTGTGGAACTAAAGACATAAAGTCAATTCATATCAGTAACAAGGTAGTAGTTGAAGGCTAGCATAGTAGTATTGTAGCTGGATTGAGCATTGCTAAGTCTGATGAGCCAGTTGTACTTCGTATCAAAATATTAGAAATTAATCAGCTATAGACACATTAATTGTGCTGTCGATGACTTTTATTTTTCTGTACATTCTGCAGAGGCTGGAAGTTAGTAAAGCTTCCAGCATTGGAGATAAATGGAAGGGATTCAAGCATCTGCAAAGGGAAGAAGAGATAGTATGGAGAACTGCAGACCAATTAACTTGACATCTGTAGGTAAACTGATGGAACCTATTATGTAGGATGTGATATTGGATATTTAGAAATTAACAGCAACATTGGAGAGAATCAGTATGCACTGACAGAGTCCTCATCCTTGACAAACTTCAGAATGATTTGAACTTGTTTATTACAACATAGAAATGGCATATTTCGGTTTTCAGAAGGCTTTTTTGTAAGAAATCATGCAGTGAATTCATAAATAAAGTAATGTGAATGGTAATTGGAGGAATACATCGAAGTGGAAAGTTAAAGTCAGGTTCGCCTTCATTTAAGTGAATCAGAACATAGTCAGAAGGTCACGCTGAAGCAGTTTCACAGCTCGCTAACGAAACTGTACATAGACGATTGAGTCCAGTGCTGGTGACTCAATCTGAGAAAGGATATACTGACCAGGGAGAATGTGCAATGGACATTCTCCAGATTAATCCCTCAGATGGTAAGATTGCCTGATGTGGAAACTCCGCCTGTGTTCTTTAGAGTTTCAAAGAATGAGAGGTGGGTCACAGTTAAAATTTAGAAAAGTCACTCAACATATGACAAGGTGGAAATAAACAGGAGTTTTCTCTGGCTGTCTACTCTACATTTAAGGCAAATAATGGCAGGTAAATGACAGACCATTGCAGACTGCAATAAGAAGGCAATTCTTCATTTGAAGGGGACTGACGAACACAGCGACATGGAAACCTGCTGGCAGGAAAGATTAGGGAGAATCCCCAGATATTCTACTGGTACGTCAAGTGGAACAAAATAACCAGGGATCAGGTAGGACCCATTAGTGACTTGCCAAGTTGCATCCAAATCAACTTAGTGATAGGAGAGAGAAGGTCTGCTGGTAGAAATCTGTTTGTTTGACTGCAGACCAGTATCCAATCGTGTACCACAGATATCCGTGCTGTGTCCCATATTGTTTGTGATTCGGAGATGCCAGTGCTGGACTGACTTGGGCAAAGTTTTAAAATTACAGAATACTAGATGATAGTCCAGCAGTTTATTTGGAGGCACGACCTTTCGAAGAGCATAATCACGTGATGAAGAAGCAGCGCTGCGAAAGCTAGTGCGTCTGAATAAAACTGTTGGATTATAACCTGGCCTTGTGTGACTTTTAACCTTTATTTTTGTAGTATTCATAACTGATGCATGTGGGAATATGAAGGGGGTTGGGGTGAGTGTGATAAATCAGTTTGCGTTTGACACAAAGTTTGGCTGGTTGGTTGGCAGTGAGGAGGAACACCTTACATTACAGGAAGATACACATGGAATGATCAAATGGGTGGATCAATGGCCGGTGGAATGTAACCCTGATAAATATGCGGTGATATACTTTGGAAGAAGGAACCAGACAGGGGAGGACTCAAGGAATAGCAGGACACTAAGAAGCTCAGAGGGTGCTTCTCCACATATTCTTGAATGTGATTAAATGGGTTAATGCACAAGTTGAAAAAGCAGAGTGACCATATACATAGCCTTTATTCATGGAGGCATAGATTATAAGAGCTATGTGGAACTTTGGTTAGGCCAAATGGAATATTATGTGCAGATCTGGGAGTCACATTACAGGTGGTATGTGATTGCACTGGAGAGGGTGCCGGGGAGATTCACCAGGATGTTCCCATGGATGGAGTAGATCAGCTCGGGTGGTTTACTTTGAAGCATTGAAGGCTGAGATGAACGTGCTTGAGAAGGATAAGATTACCAGGGGCATGTACAGGATGGATAGACAGCAGCTGTTCCTTTCAGTCAAAGGGCTAAGAACAAGGGAGTACCATTTTAAAGTGAAGGGTTTGATGTTTAGTCAGGATTTAAGGATTGGTTTTCATCAAGAGGCTGTTGGGGTCAGGAATGCATTTCCTGAGAGGGCAGTTGGCACAGGTAACCTCACAACCATTAATAAATACATGGTCGTGACCTGGAAGTGCCATAACATACATTGTATGGACCTCGTGTCGGAAAGTGGGACTAACGTAGATCGTGCTGTATTTATGTCAGTACAGAGCCAGTGCTTCTATGATTGTATGGGTCAATCATTGAGTAGCATCAGACAGGAATTGATCAGTTTTAGAAGAATGTATTAACTAGGGTTATAAAAGTGAACTTGTCTCCATGAGCTAGAATGGGGAAAGCTAAAAGTGTCTCATGCCCTGCTCACTTCCTGATGTCTCTGTGCAGTCTGTGGGAAAGCTCTGTCATTGTTGTCACAAGCTCTTAAACATTAGGAAGGCAGCATCTGTCTGGTGGAAAGGACCGTGTTTCCTGTCCTCTTTTCCAAAGCTCGTTGCCGGTGTTCTGTCTGGTTATATCCTTTAAGAACTCAGAACAATTTGATATAATTGAGTATCTTGCTTGGCCGCTTCAGGGACCATTGCAGAGTTTATCACATGTCTGTTTGTCTGGAGACACTTGTAAGCCAGACCAGGAAGCACGGGAGATTCACTTCCTGAAAATACATTGGGGAAAGAACAGATGTTTACAATGGACATTAGATTCTAGGTCAATATTACTGGCACCAGATTTTATGTCTCGATATTTTGTTAATTGTTTTCAACTTCCACCAGCTGCCAGAGCATTATCCCGGTCTGGATCAGTAATCCAGTGACATTTCCACAACAGCACCATCTCCACATGGGGACCTGTCGCAAACCGCACTGAGCACACTATTTCTGTGCTCTATGACAGCTCTGTCAAAAATACCTGCCACCAATGCGACAATCATGATGGGACTGAGGGTGTGGTAAATGCTCAGACTGTAGTCATTCCCTTGTTATGGGACTGGATATAGTTGAGGAACTTTCCATCTGGCCAGGCAGATGTGAGAGTTGGAGCTGGATTGAAACAGCATCCCCAGCGACACGACTTGTTGTGCAGCACAAGTCTTCAGTCCTATTGCAGGAATGGGGTCAGGGACCATTGCCGTTATCATATCTACTGTGCACAGCTGTTTCTTCATGTCACGGGCAGCGAATCGAATTGGTTGAAGACTGGCATCTGTGATTCTGTGGGCATCATGAGGAGGGTGAGGTGGATAATCGACTCAACACATTTGGCTGAGGATCGTGCAGATACTACATCCTTGTCTTTCACACTGATGAACAGGGCTGGGGATATTTGTGGAATCCTCTCCTCCAGTACGTTGCTTATTAATCCATCGACAATGATGGCTGGATGTGCCTTGACTGCAGAGTTTAGATCTTATCTGTTGTCTTGGGATCATTTCCCCCTCTCCACCAGATAGTATTTCTGATGTTTATAATGTAACCACTCAAGTGCAGTAGCTTTAATGGGTCGTCATCAGGTTTAGATACACATGGTTCTGACTCTGGCATGTTCACCCAAACTCGGCACTGAACCATCACTCGGCTTGATGATAATGTTAGACTGGTGGATTATCCTGGGGAAATGTTATGGATTGTGATTGAATGCAATTCTGCTGCGGCTGCTGCTGTGATCTACAGCATCACAAGATAACCCAGTGTGAGCTGCAATATCTGCAAATCAATTCGACAAAGTTTCCCCCAGTTCACACCGAGACCCTTTCACCCATCAGACCTGTACTCCGTGACCTAACCTGGTTTCTTATGTGGGAACTATTAAGATGAATCATTTTCTTTCCCATTAACATATCTTCTGAGTTTGAAGTGAATGTTTTTACCTCTGTTTTTTTCCCTGACCATGATTAAGACCTCTGTCGTGTCAGTCAGACCTCATGCCAGCCTCATGTTGTTTCAGAGCCAATGAACCTGTACACTTTGCATTTTTGTTCATTTCCCAATGTACAGCGCTCCGTGCTGGACAGGGCTTTTGAGCAGATTCGACATCCGTCTTTGGAAAATGTTCAAAAGCAGAAATTGCTGAAGAAACTAAGCAGGTTACTCTGCATCTTGTGGAGGGAAAGCTGAGTTCATCTTTTGGGTCCAATGACCCTTCGATAAAACTCCCAGTTTCTACAGCAATTTGTGCATTTTTATTTCAAGCATTCATAGTTATTTGTTTAATTGAAAATTTGTGCTATGGCTATGTATTTCTGGAGAAACTCAGCAGGTCTGGTAGCATCTGCAGAGACAGAGAAACAGAGTTAGCCTTTCAAGTACAGTGGGACAGTTCTTCAGAACTGAAAAGGATTGGACACTGGGTATTTTAGTCCCTTGCCAGAGGTGGGGGGGTGGGGGGTAGGTGACAGGGAAAAGAGGGTGTGGTAAAAGATAAACAGGCTTTTAGCAGTGGTGAATGAGAAGATGATATAAAATGAATTTAAATTAAGATGTGACTGGGGGAAAGGGGTTCTCTCTATTGAGTACAACATAAAGAAGACACAATCACATAAGGTCATAGGGAGGCCAGGAGGGAGAATGTTGAATATGTGGTATTATACAGATCTGGCCAGAGATGCACTTTCACTGTAGAGATCACCGCCATCAGACAAACGAATTCAGGTGCTTGACGGCTTATTGGCACTAGTAAGATTTTCATGCTGGCTCAGTTTGTAATATAAAGAAGAAAACAAATAACAGCATGAAGCTTGGACTGAGTGTTGTTTACCTGTCACTTAATTTTGTTTCAAATTTGCAGGGCTGATCGTTAAGTGCTTGTTCTTGAAGTTGGTATCAGATGGAGTGTAGTAGGTCGAAGGGTGACATTATAGAAATTTACAAAATCAGGGGAGGCTTGGGCAGGTTGAAAAGCCAAGGTCTTTTCCACAGGATAGGAAAATTAAATCATAGAGCCATTGGCTTATGGTGGAAGAGGGAATATTTAAAAGGGAGGAAGAGGAAACTTTTTTTTACAAAGGGAGTAACATGTTTATGGAATGAGCTGCCAGAGGAAGACTGGCAGCTCCAACATTCAAACGACATTTGGACAAACACGTGAATGGGTACTGTTTAGAGGCATATGGGCCAAATAGGAGAAGATGGACATGGTGTAATTTGGAAAACCTGGCCGGCATGGACAAGTTGGATCAAAGATTGTGTTTGTATGCGATATGACTGTATGAATATAGAAAGCGAAGAAAAGGGAAGAAAAGATGTGATGTAAGCAAATTGGCAAGAAATACAAAAACCAGCAGCACGAGCTTTTCCATGTATGTGAGAAGAGTTAAAGAGGTGTGTGTGATCTTTTTTAGAAAAAACGTCAGGAAAGTATATTGAGGATATTTGGAGGGTGTGACTGGGGAACTGGATACAGGGAACAGACAGATAATTTACACCAGTAGTTTACATCGTTCCTCACAGGGGAAGGTGCTATAAATATTTCAATGTTATAAACAAAATGGTAATAGGAGGGAAGATCTTGAGCTGTCTCTAACAGAAGGTTAGGGCGGCACGGTGGCACAGTGGTTAGCACTGCTGCCTCACAGCGCCAGGGACCTGGGTTCAATTCCCGCCTCAGGCGACTGACTGTGTGGAGTTTGCACATTCTCCCCGTGTCTGCGTGGGTTTCCTCCGGGTGCTCCGGTTTCCTCCCACAGTCCAAAGATGTGCGGGTCAGGTGAATTGGCCATGCCAAATTGCTCGTAGTGTTAGGTAAGGGGTATATGTAGGGGTATGGGTGAATTGCGCTTCGGCGGGTCGGTGTAGACTTGTTGGGCCGAAGGGCCTGTTTCCACACTGTAAGTAATCTAATCTAGAAGGAACAAGGCAATACTCAAATAGATAAGACCAAGGGTAAACAGGCCATCGCTGGTTTTCATAGCTGGTTTTATAAGAAGTGGTCACAGAGTGGCTGGTGGCACTGCGGGAAATATTCCATAACTCTCTGGATTAAAGGAGTGATCCAGTGAAACTGGAGAACCTCCAATGCGTTGCCTGTCTTCAAGAAATGAGCGAGACTGAAAGCAGGAACCACTTAGACTAGCCATTATTGCTGGGAATCTGTGAGAGTCTGTTATTAAGGAAGGGACTGCAGAGCATTTAGAAAAGCTTCACACAGAGTCAGCGTGGTCTTGTTTAAGGCGAATTATATTTGGCCTGTAAAATCATGCAAAGTTTTTCTGGAAATCCATGAGAATGCAATAAGTGGCTTTGATAAAGGGGGACTGGTATACATGAGGCTTTCCAGAGATTTTCCACAAGGTATCACAAAATGATGAATAATGGATTAGAATGGGATGACACTTGGTAAACACTTAGAAATCCGAAAGTCAGGATTCATCGAATCTTTATGAGTAAAATGTATCTATTGAAGTACCACAAATATCAGTCTGATGGCAAGAGCTGACGGCGGGTGCTGAGTGCAATATACATTCGACTTTGAGGATGACACTGACAACCAAAAGGCAGGCGGTTATCAAATGGAGAGGACTTCCAAAAAAGGAGAATTACAACCGAGTGCCGTGTTTCTGTGTATGAAACATAACGTCAGCATGTTGATGCAGAAATGTTGGTTCATAGACTGGTTTCTGGGATGAAAGGATTGAACTATTGAATATATCAAAAATGCTGAGGCAATTATTCATTGTGGTTTAAATGAATGTGGGTGTCATTACTGAAACGGACAAGATACGGAGGGGGCTTGACGAGGTCGGTGTTGAGAATATCGATTTCAAACGGAGATCTAAAGAAATGTCTTCTTTCAGAAGGTAGTGAATGGCTGGAATTTCCTAACCCCGAGAGTTATGGAGGTTGGGTCACTGATTGTATTTACAGATGGGTGGATTGGTTTGTGACATTTCAGCGAGTTGAGGGATGCAAGGGGTTAGTCAGGAAAGTGGAGTTGAGCCGTGGAGTAGATCAGTCACTTTCTTATTGAATGACAGCACAGGTTCCTATTTCTTACGTTCTTATTTATGTTTTTGGAAAATAATTGATTATTTTCGTGGCAGTCATGATGTAAAATGTTGCATTTAGAGACAGTAGAGGATTCATCTGAGGCAATCGAGCATAGTCAATCCACTCTAAGCTGCGCATTTTTGTACTCTGGGAAGAGACTGGAGCATTGGGAGGGAACCCACACAGATACATAACAAGGAAAATGGTACAATTCAGATAACGGTCAACATAACAGCTGATTTATCTGAGTTGACATTGTGTAGGGCATGGGGGCTGTATTCAATGCGAATCTGGGCCTGTAACATGACCTACATCAGGACCAGAAGTTACAGAGAGGAGAAGCCTGAAAAGAGGGATTGGGAGAGGGGGTCACTGCCTGACCCAGCCTGGATTTCCCAATACATTTGCCAAACTAACGGAGTGACCTCAGTCTGCCCCTGCACAGCAGGACCGAAGGGCTGAATGGAACATCTGAATATAGGGCTGACAAACACGACTGAGCCATTCGGCACTTTGACACTATTCCACCAATCAATAAGGTCATGGCTCATGTCATTGTGTTCCCAGCTTCACGTTTCTCTGATTTCACAATGATCCCTGATTCATCTGTTTATGGAAAATCAGACAAAGTCAGCCTCGATATAATATGAAGATTCAGCCCTCCCAATCATCTGGGTGAGAGAATTCCCATTTGAATGAATTCCCACTTCGTGAATTTCTCCTCACTCCGGTTCTGACTGAGGTTGGAGGGTGGCACTGTTTCCATTTCTAGTCCCACTCCTCCACTGCTCACAACAAATTTTAAATGTAACCAGGTTGATAATATTGCCAATGGTAAAGGTCTAAGACTGGGTCAGGTTCAGTTATCAGAACAAGCCAGTTGGATTTCTTCAGTCCGCTACAAGTAATTAATAGAACTAACTGAGGAGTATGATGGATATGTGGTTAGCACTGTGGCCGCACATCACCAAGGAGCTGGATTCAATTCCAGACTCAGGTGAGTTTGAACATTCTCCATGTATCTGTGTGGGTTCCCTCCCAATGCTCCAGTCTCTTCCCAGAGTACAAAAATGCGCAGCCTAGAGTGGATTGACTATGCTCGATTGCCCTTTGTTGAGAGAGGTTCCCATTCATGGTAACCTCTGTCAGTGTGGGGCGGGGGGGGGGGGGGGCGGTGGGGGATTGAACCTGCGCTGCTGGCCTCCCTTTGCATCACAAACCAGCCGTCCAACCAACTGAGTGGGAGACAGTGTAACTGTTACAGACAGAAACAGGCACAGGTAAAGGGCAAGATAAACTTTCATAACAAGGAAAATGGTACAATTCAGATAACGGTCAACATAACAGCTGAGGATAAAAAGTTTTCTGCTCAAAATTGTATTTCATAATGGGACAAGTGTTTAGAAGCAGTGTTTGGCTGAATACAATACAGTGAGTCAAAGTGAAATATCCAGAATTACTAATTGTGATTGGATATAAAATAAGTGCACATTTTTGCAGGAATCCAGGGGGTTGAATGACTGAAAGTTCCTGTCCGTGAAAAACACTATATGGAATTTTCCATATTCAAAGTTTGTGTGAGTGTGTGTGTGTGTGTGTGTGTATGTGTGTGTGTGTGTGTGTGTGTGTGTGTGTGTGTGTGTGTGTGTGTGTGTGTGTGTGTGTGTGTGTGTGTGTGTGAGTGAGAGAGAGAGAGAGAGCAGATACTGCACTGAGCTGGGTGGTGAGCTCAGGCCATGCTTGGTGCGGCTGGTGATGAGGCCTCCTCTGTGAAGAGAATGGACCCCCTGTACTAGCCCAACCACTAGAACCTCTCTGCCCCTGTTGAAAAATCGTGGTGATAGTTCCCCTTATCTACCATGCTCAGGGTCAACTGTGCAGGGTGGCTTCAAACTGAGGAAGTACAACAGTGTGCCCATTGGTCTTTGAAAGATGGCACCAGTGTCAGTGATCGTAGAATAGCCAGGGGCATCAGTGCGATGGTGAGTCCCTCCAGCCATTTTAGTTTGGTGAATCGGGGTGGCATTGAATGCGAGGAACTCTATGAGATTGAGTGGGTAGTTAATGAGGTGTGTTCGATAAGATAGCACCATGAAACTAGTTCAGTGGCGTACAGACAATCCCTCTGTCACACTCAATAAAAATGTCACTGAGACAAACTATTGTTAGATTCAGCCCAATGAGTCGAAAACGCTGCTGACCCCACACCCAGTTGCAAAATTGCAGAACAACTGTTCATCTAAAACTCTCCATCATCTTTACTGATGCCAATATCCCCTTCAACTATCATTTATGGGAATATTGGCTCATGTTGAAGGATGCTGTCAAAATGTCTTCATTTCGGCATTCTGAAACCTGTGATCTTACTTGAAATTGTCTCTCAATCTCCCTTTCGCTTTTTTTTTCCCAAAAACCTTTTGATTGTTGGTAGTTAAACTGATTTCCCCGTCATCTGTCTCTGGCAGGAATTTGGGAATACGGACTAGGCAATAAGTACTCTGTATCAGAGTGATGATGTAACTACACGGGTAATTCAGAGGCACGGGCTGTGACTCCAAGGAGGTATTTAAAATGCTACCACAACCGATGGTTAAATTCGAATGACAAAACTTGGAATGAAACCTAATTGCACTCGTGGAAACCAGAAACCGTTAAGATTTATTTTTATTATTTCACTGAGAGTTTTTGCTCAAAAAACGTAATATTATTACCTAGTCTGATCTCAGTGTGACTTCAGACTCACAACAGAATTGTTGGCTCCATTTTGTCTTGACAAATGGCTACGTAGTCAAGGAGAATTAGTGATTGACAACAAATGTTGCCCTTGCCCGTGATGCTGGCATCCCGTGAAACAACAGCATTAAAGGTGAAATAAACCAAGGAACGGTGGCTGCTAGAGATCGAAAATAAAATTATCCAGCGTCTGAAAGTATTGGAGAATCTCGCAGGTATGGCAGCCTCTGTCAGGAGACATGCAGATAACGGTTTAAGTCCAATGACCTTGCTTCACAACTGAAAGCAAACTGGGAAATATTATTATTTATCCTGGTATCATGGATGGTTGGGTTGGAGAGAGAGGTGGGGGCCAGGTTTAAATGGATGGAGAAATGGCCAGAAAAAGAGAGGAAAAGAAATGACAAGTGAGCAAAGGGATTTCTGATGATGTACTGCAAGGAAAACAAAATGGCAAGTTATTCTCACATTTCCCCATTTTCCCATATTCCTGAATATCGCATCCATTTATATTTGTCCCTGTTTAAAATGAGTTAGGTTCCCTGTATCTCTCTTCTCTGAGTGTGATGATCGAATCCATTAGCAATATTCGTGCTGCCCTTATAGTTGCTGAGATATAGAGAAAGGTAATGTTACATTGTCTCCGGCTTCTTTGGAGAGAGAAACTGTTAGTGTGGGAGTGTGCAGAGATGCAACGGCTTTATCAGCCAGGAAGAGAAACTCAGGCGTGGAAATAGTTTTCAACACTGAGCGCGCGCACGTTTCGTATGGGGAATTGACCCATTCCTTTCATTGGAAAATCAGTGGAGTTTGTGTGGATGCTTATCATGGGTTCGTATTGTTAGCTGTTGGGACTGGTGACCCCACCTCTATACATTGCATTTACAAAGTGTCTGGGTCCATAGTAAACAAATGCAGATGGGGCTCCACAGAAGGAAATCTCTATCAATCGGGTGGTGCAGGACAGTGCATTATCTTTCCTGGGATTTCCGGGACATTTGTCTAAGTTGGACCAGGAGTCAGGTATGAAACCAGTTTGTTTCAAAATTGAGGTGGTCACTGAGCTGTGTCCCCTCCTTCAGCATACTATGTAGCCTCACACCAGTGACAGGACTGTGCAAACGCTAACCATGAATTCAACTGGATTTGGTTTGTTACCCGTGCCACGTGATAGAGAGTCAAGGAATAGGGAGAGAGAGCAGTTAAATGCGTGGCTACAGGGATGGTGCAGGAGGGAGGGATTCCGGTTTCTGGACAACTGGGGTCCTTTCTGGGGAAGGGGGGACCTCTATAAAAAGGATGGGCTACACCTGAACCTGAGGGGCACCAGTGTCCTTGGGGGGAGGTTTGCTAGTGCTCTTTGGGAGGGTTTAAACTAACTCCGCGGGGGCATGGGAACCAGGACTGTAGCTTTAGGGTACAGGACCTTGAGTGTAGGGAGGTTAGGAATAATGCAGCGATCTCTAAGGAGGGTGCCTGTAACCAGAAAGGAGGATTGAAGTGTGTATACTTCAATGCCAGAAGTATAAGGAATAAGGTAGGTGAACTTGCAGCGTGGGTTGGTACCTGGGACTTCGATGTTGTGGCCATTACAGAGACGTGGGTAGAACAGGGACAAGAATGGCTGTTGCACGTTCCAGGGTTCAAATGTTTTAGTAGGATCAGACATGGGGGTAAAAAAGGGGGAGGCGTGGCATTACTTGTCAAAGACAGTATCACAGCAGTGGAATGGACGATGGAAGAGGACTTGCCATCTGAGGTAGTTTGGGCTGAGGTTAGAAATAGGAAAGGTGAGGTCACCCTGTTAGGTGTTTTCTACAGGCCTCCTAATAGTCCTAGAGAAGTAGAGGATAATATTGCGAGGATGATTCAGGAAAAGAGTGAAGGTAGCAGGGTGGTTGTTATGGGGGACTTTAACTTCCCAGATATTGACTGGGAGAGCTATAGCTCGAGTTCATTAGATGGGTCGGTGTTTGTACAATGTGTGCAGGAGGGTTTCCTGACACAATATGTCGACAGGCCAACAAGAGGGGAGGCTATATTGGATTTGGTTCTAGGTAATGAACCAGGCCAGGTGTTAGACTTGGAGGTAGGTGAGCACTTCGGGGACAGTGACCACAACTCGGTGACTTTTACTTTAGTGATGGAGAGGGATAATCGTGCGCCGCAGGGCAAGAGCTATAGCTGGGGGCAGGGAAATTATGATGCAGTGAGGCATGACTTAGGTTGTGTGGATTGGAAAAACAGGCTTCAAGAGAAGAACACTAATGAGATGTGGGGATTGTTCAAGGAGCAGCTACTGCGTGTCCTCGATAGGTATGTACCAGTCAGGCATGGTGTAAAGGGCCTTGTGAGGCAGCCGTGGTTTAGTAAGGAATTGGAGTCCCTTGTGAAAGGGAAGAAGGCGGCATATGTAAAGATGAGGCGTGAAGGTTCAGTAGGGGCGATTGAGAGTTATAAGGTAGCCAGGAAGGAGCTAAAGAGGGAGCTAAGAAAAGCGAGAAGGGGACATGAAAAGTCTTTAGCTGGTAGGATTAGGGAAAACCCAAAGGCTTTCTATAGGTATGTCAAGAATAAAAGGATGACTAGGGTAGGTATCGGTCCAGTCAAGGATAGTAGTGGGAAGTTGTGTGTGGAGGCGGAGGAGATTGGAGAGACATTAAATCAGTACTTTTCATCAGTATTCACTCAGGAACAGGACACTGTTGCTGATGTGAATATGGAATCACAAATAATTAGAATGGATGCCCTGGAAATATGCAGGGAAGAGGTTTTGGGAATATTGGAAAGGATGAATATAGATAAGTCTCCTGGGCCTGATGGCATTTACCCCAGGATCCTATGGGAAGCTAGGGAGGAGATAGCAGAGCCATTGGCCTGGATTTTTATGTCGTCATTGTCAACGGGAATAGTACCAGAGGACTGGAGGATAGCGAATGTGGTCCCATTGTTCAAGAAAGGGAGTAGGGATAGCCCTAGTAACTATAGGCCAGTGAGTCTGACTTCAGTGGTGGGCAAAGTCTGAGAGAGAATGGTAAGGGATAAGATTTATGAACATCTGGGTAGGAATAACGTGATCAGGGATAGCCAGCATGGTTTTGTGAAGGGCAGGTCGTGCCTCACAAACCTTATTGAGTTCTTTGAGAAGGTGACTAAGGAAGTGGATGAGGGTAAAGCTGTAGATGTTGTGTATATGGATTTTAGTAAGGCGTTCGATAAGGTCCCCCATGGTAGGCTAATGCTAAAACTTCAGAGGTATGGCATTGAGGATACATTAGAGGTTTGGATTAGGAATTGGCTGGCTGGAAGGAGACAGAGGGTAGTAGTTGATGGATTATGTTCATCTTGGAGCGCAGTTACTAGCGGTGTACCACAAGGATCTGTTTTGGGACCATTGCTTTTTGTTATCTTTATAAATGATCTAGAGGAAGGACTTGAAAGCTGGGTAAGCAAGTTTGCGGATGACACGAAAGTCGGTGGAGTTGTGGATAGTGAGGAAGGAAGTGGTAGGTTACAGCGGGATATAGATAAGTTGCAGAGCTGGGCGGAAATGTGGCAAATGGAATTCAATGTAGCTAAGTGCGAAGTCGTTCACTTTGGTAGGAATAACAAGATGATGGATTACTGGGCTAATGGTAGGCTACTTGGTAGTGTGGATGAGCAGAGGGATCTTGGTGTCTATGTACACAGATCTCTGAAAGTTGCCACCCAGGTAAATAGTGCTGTGAGGAAGGCATATGGTGTACTGGGCTTTATTGGCAGAGGAATTGAGTTCCGGAGTCCTGAGGTCATGTTGCAGTTGTATAAGACTCTGGTGAGGCCTCGTCTGGAGTATTGTGTGCAGTTTTGGTCGCCATACTATAGGAAGGATGTGGAAGCTTTAGAACGAGTGCAGAGGAGGTTTACCAGGATGTTGCCTGGAATGGTAGGAAGATCGTATGAGGAAAGGCTGAGGCACTTGGGGCTGTTCTCATTGGAGAAGAGAAGGTTTAGGGGAGATCTGATAGAAGTGTATAAGATGATTAGGGGTTTAGATAGGGTAGATACTAAGAACCTTTTACCGCTAATGGAGTCAGGTGTTACTAGGGGACATAGCTTTAAATTAAGGGGTGGTAGGTATAGGACAGATGTTAGGGGTAGATTCTTCACACAGCGGGTTGTGAGTTCATGGAATGCCCTGCCCGTATCAGTGGTGAACTCTCCTTCTTTATGTTCATTTAAGCGGGCATTGGATAGGCATTTGGAAGTTATTGGGCTAGTATAGGTTAGGTAGGACTCGGTCGGCGCAACATCGAGGGCCGAAGGGCCTGTACTGCGCTGTATCCTTCTATGTTCTATGTTCTATGTTCTAACTCTGGAACATTCCAGGCAGGCGTGATTAACATAACCATCATCACCGGATGCAGTCCTCCGATATATTCACTGGCTGACAGAATACATTGCTCCGCTGAAAACATTATATTGTGTCCATCTCGCTGAGGATGATACAGAAAGACACTTCCAGAAATACAAGGGTACAGAGTGACTAGTGAAAATGAGGAACAGTAGGTAATGAGAATGAATAAAAGGTATGTCTTTCAAAATCTCATTGGATTTAAGGTTGGTATTATGCTGCATCTGATGAGCTACATCCCTGAGTATTGAGGAGAGCGGGTGAAAGAATTTACTGATTGTTCTTCAAAGCTGGTTAGATTCTGGAAAGGATCCTCCAGACTGGAAAGCAGCTATTGTACACCGAGTTAAAAATCACAGAACACCAAGTTATAGTCCAACAGGTTTAATTGGAAGCACGCTAGCTTTCGGAGCGATGCTCCTTCATCAGGTGATAGTGCAGGCCTCAATCGTAACACAGAATTTATTGCAAAAATTTACAGCGTGATGTAACTGAAATTATACATTTAAAAATGATTATCTGTTTAGGCTTTCATCTGTTAGAATACAGTGATAGTTTCACTTCGTTCATGTTTAAATCACAATTTTTTTTAAGTTGTATTCTTGGGTTAGCTGTTAACAATGGTGATAGCTAGACAATATGTTGAAGGTGTTGGCCCCCTGTGTTCTCTCCCTATGCCTTTTGATTCTCATCTAAAAAGTGAGATAACGGAGTTTTACATAAATTCGTGCAGTTTTTGAGCTCAGAGTTCTACATGAATGCATACAGTTTTTGAGCAATGTCCAATGTAACCCGGCAACACCTTCAACATATTGTCTAGCTATCACCATTGTTAACAGCTAACCTGTGAATGCAACTTTGAAAAAAATGTTTTGTGATTTACGCATGAAAGAAGTGAAATTATCACTGTATTCTAACAGACGAACGGGTTAGCAGACAATCAATTTTTCAATGTATGATTTCAGTTACATGACACTGTGAATAATTGCTATCAATTCTGTGTTATGATCGAGCCCTTCACTATCACCTGATGAAGGAGCGTCGCTCCGAAAGCTAGTGTACTTCCAATTAAACCTGTTGGACTAAAAGCAGTGTCAGCTTTGAGAAAAACATTGGAACCTTTCGTGAGGAATGTGACAACTAGACACTTGGAAAATAATGACATGATTCAGTAGAGTCAATCTAGAATCAGGAAGGGGAAATGATCTTGATCTTTGATAAACCTGCTGGATTTTGTGGAGGTTGTCCGTTGTGATATCGACAATTGAGAACCAGTGGGAATGAAGCATTTCAATTTTCAGCAGTCGTTTGACATGTTTGAATGGAGTGAGTGGTAACTAGGGGCAGGTAGGGGTGGAATACACTGAATGTAGTAAAAGTTGGATAATCGAGCGAATGAAGAGAGTAGGATAATTATCTGGAGTGAAGGCTTTGGGATATCAGAAGGATCAATGGTTGGGCAACAGCTCTTTGCAAGATATAAAATATTTCAGATATGAACACAAATATCATCATTCACATTTATGTTCATTAAATAGTGAGAGGTTGGGAAGTGTTGTTGTTGAAACAGACCTGGATGTGCTTGGTCATAAGTCATAAACAGAATTTTTACGTAGCAGGAAATAAATGATATGTGGTTCTTCATGCCAAATGATTAAAGTATCAGAGTAAATGTATCTTTCCCAATGATACTGTTTTGTTGAGAGACTGTGAGGTGTATTGTGTACAGGCTGAATCAGCTTTATAAATAATGATTTTATCAGCGATTCAGTCCAAAGGGGTTTCACCAGACTAAACCCTGGCATGATGCTACCATGAGGAGAAATGAAGAAACTTGTGCTTAATAAATTGTCTTAAGGTGTTTGTGAGTTTATATTAAAAAAAATGCAAAAGCACATTGAGAGTTGAAGATAAAAAAATTGCCTTATTAGATCAATTAAAGGAATACTCAGGCAAATTGATATTGCCTATGTATTGGAGAGCAAATATATCTGCTGTAAGAAAATTGGCTGGTGCCTGTTCCAGTCGAGGAGAGATCTGCACCATAACAGCATGTAGATTGTGGTTTTTGAGGGTGGTGGTGGTGGGAGGTTCAGCCACTTACGGTATTGAAAACGGACAATGCAGCAGAATCATTTGGCCTGCGATAAGAAAACATGCATCATTCTCCCTCTCTACTAACTTCACGAGAGCAATGGGTGATGGGAAATGTGATCAATATCCAGCGGTGCCACCATTCAATCCAGTCCAGTAGTTTTTGTGAACTGAAGGGACCATACTGAAAGGGGTTAAATGGAGCTGTTTGTTCAGTGACTGTGATTGATGCCAGTCTCCATGGATCACAGTTGTGTCACTGGATGTTTTCTGTCTCCTATTAGTAAGGGGCCTCTTGCAATGCTTTATGCCATTGTAGCAGCAGATACATCAACTCCAGTGCTCAAAGGTACCAGCAGCTGCAGAGACAGAAAAAGGAGATTTAAACATCTGAGAATGGTCTGGAATGATCCATTCATGGATCAGAATCTGAGAACATTAGACTGGAAAGCTGTAACAATGAACAGGAGTTTATCCTGGGGTCTTTTCTATTTTTCCTGGTCTTGGTCAACATTACCAGATCGGATATATGGTGCACTGATGGTTATCCAGGCGGGTTACTATCCTATCCTCGCTATTGTTGGTGTTCCTGGTGAGTTTCTTCATCTCTATCCATTTATTAATCTCTTCAACCATGTCGAACTTCGTTGCTATTTCTGTTATCTATATTTGACAAAGACGGAAACTACTGTCTTCAGTTTCAAATGCAAATTCCATTGATGACCCACAAATTTCAGAACCGCCCACACCCCCACCTTCACAAACATCTGAGAACAAGACTGTTCACAATATTGAATTTAAATAAATAAAATTCATTTATGTCTCGATATTCTGTCCAGCACAAAACCTACCCATTCCCAGCTCGATTATATGCCCAGTCACCATCTTGGCTTCAACGCTGACGCTTAATAAACCATTATCTATGCTTTGGTAAAATTCAGACGTTATGGTTCCACCTCTCTTCTAAGCACTCTTTCAGTTGCAAATATTTCGATCACAACTTTGTTCTTGTCTCTAAAATAACTTAATGACAGGAACACTCTCTCAGAGCAGTAATGTCGGAAGAAATGTAATTCTGATGCACATGTTATTACACAGAAAGATACTCTTCCACATCTACCACAGACAATGTCAGAAAGTAAATACAAAAGACAGGAATTGGAAATAACAACCATGACATTTCCAGCATTATGTCTATACGTTTATCTATTTCACTGATGTCCTTTGGTAAATAGATCTTGCGTTAATATCTGGTCTGGCTTAAGATTGATTTGAGGCCCACATCAATGTGCTTGGTTCTGTACTGCCTGAAAGAAAGACCTCGCAGTAAATGACATTTGGTTGTGTCAACAAATGCTGCCCCTGTCAGTGATGCAGACATTCCAAGTAATAACAAAATTAAAGGTTAAATAAAGCAAAGAATGATGCAACAGATCAGAAACAATAAAGAACGAGAAAGTGCCAGACAAACTGAGCAGATTTGGCAGCCCCCTCGGGTCGAGAAAAAAATAGAATTGGCAATTCGATTCTCATGACCATACATCAGAACTGAACACAGTTGGGAAATAGTGTGACTGATGTTGGTGACACCGACATCTGTTATGAAGGGGAGAAGGACTAAGTCGAATAGATGGAGAAAGAGAGAGAGATAGAGAAAGAAGGAAACAAAGGGATTGCTGATGATCAGGTGGTATGGAAATAAAAAAATGAAATTAAGTCTTACTTATGTTTCTCCTGTTCCATATTACTGATAATCATGACCATGTAAGTTATATGTCAAACTCCCTGGTTAAAGTTATTTATGTCTGTTTTTCTCTCTTCCCTGAGTGGGATCATCTTTATTTATTCATTAGTGGGATGCTGGGCCAATATTTAATTCCCCTTCCTCATTATCCTTTGGAAGGTTTTGATGAGCTGCCTTCCTGACCCACTGCAGTCCGTGGGCTGTAAGTAGTCAGTGCTGAGGTCCATGCCGCTTCATTTCTTTGAGGCTTTGAAGTGAGTGATATAACTGAGTGGCTGGCCTGGCTATTTCAAACTGCAACTGAGAGTTAACCACATTGCTGTGGGTCTGGAGTTACATGTAAGCCCGACCAGCTGAAGATGGTAGATTTCCTTTCCTGAAGGGCATGAGAGTGCCAGCTAGGACAATAGACAATGGTTTCATTGTTTCATTTGATTCTTAATTCCTGATATTTTATTGAATTCAATTTCCAACACTTGCCATTGTGGGATTCGGATCCGGTGTCTGGGTAACACCTGATTCCCTGGATTAATATTCGAAGATAATACAGCTCGATCATCGCCTCCTCAGTATCTCCAGTCAACTCCAATGGCAACAGCTATGTTGTTGTTGGTTTTACTTTGCTTCATAAGGCAAATAAATGATTGGCAAAAAATGCCATCCATCTCATTTTGTATTTGTGAGAAGGCGAGATGATGGGAAGTGCTCTTGGTGAAATGAAGCTGGATGTCCTTGATCATGGGGCACTAACAGAATTCACACAGAGTAGTCGGGTACTGTCAGGTGGGACTAGATTGGGTTGGGATATCTGGTCGGCATGGACGGGTCGGTCCGAAGGATCTGTTTCAATGCTGTGCATCTTTATGACTCCATGACTCAGCAAGTAATCAGCACAATAAATGAGTAGTATCGTTCATTACAAAATGATTAAAGTATAAGAGTGAAGACACCGTCCTGCAGTTGTGGAGTGTACTTGAGACAGTATTTTCTTTCATTTATAATCAATGATCTCCTTGCTACACAGAGACGGTGTAATGGAGATTCAATAGACAATTCCCTGCAGTGATGGTACCATGAGGAGAGTGTGAAGGAAATAAGTGTTTAATCTGTAACGTTACAAAATGAATGAAACATGATTGCATTAACACTAGAGTGTTATGAATCAACACTCATTATTTCCAAAGCAAAACAGGGATGGCATTAGATACAACATGCTTTCCATGATACGTGTCTCTACATTTGGGCAAATTTATAGAGAGGAAAGGTTTAGAATGATATGGACCAAGCGCAGGGAAATGGGGTTAGCATGATGGAGATTTTGATCAGCATGAACCAGTTTGTTCTAATGGGCTTGTCTCTGTGCTATAGGATTATATGACTCTATGATAGTTTACAGAGTTCTATGTTGGTTGAGAGAGAGCTCCAAGTTCTGAATGAACTCTCACCATCTGGATGTACAGTTGGTGTGTGACCCTGCATTGAACGTCATGTTGTTCACGCATCTGTCGTCAGCCACACTCTGATAGTATTAGCCATTCCCACCAGCTTCTGACATCCATACAGAACACTAGCCTGTCTTCTCTGTCACAACCCAATCCTTCTTTTTTGCTAAAAGCTGTTCATTCACTCAAGATGTTTTTCAGAGGATGAATAAAACGGTACCAGGCTACGATCAGTCTGGTATGGTACAGACACGAAAGGGATTTTCAGAGGTCTTTTATTTATATTTAAACAGATGAAAGTACTGGCCAAAGTGGTCGTGCTTTAGAAGTGACCTTTATAATGAATGGGGAGTTGGCAGCTCTTTTAGCTGAGCTAGCTGAGTTGAGCTGAACTGAACAGTTTTCAGTTGTGTCTTTAACTGGGAAGTTAAACTGGGAGCTGTGTGGAAACTCTCTCTCTTTTCTGCCGTTCAGCTTCGACCTGGAACCGTGCGTTCCATTACAACATTTTTTCAAGGAAGTTTGATTTTTGGGACTATTGTGTGTATTTGGAATAGCATAATTAAGTCTAGCTGGATAGTTTGAATTCTGTAGGGTTTCTTTATTCTGTTCTTTGTGTTTCATTGTGTAATTTTGTGAATAATGTTTTTGTCTGATTTAAAATCTAGTAGTCAGCCTACCTAAATTACTCCGGGTAATTTTCATTGTATAATTACCAAAACAAACTGCAGAGTTATGCTCTGTGCTGCTTGCTTGAGAATGTTTGAGTAGTCTAGCCTCGTCCATAACAGACTAGGGGCTCATTGCTGGAATTTTCACAGCGAGTGGGAGGTGCTAGTGTCTTTGTTTTGGGTATTAGTTTGATTAGGTTGACAAAGCTGAGAATAGTAATGGCTATTTCAGTTGAAAAACGTTTCCTGGGTGTGCATGCAGTGACTTTGGACATTTTACGAAAAGTGAATAAGACCAAGTTGCAAGAATTAACAGAGAAGCTGGAATTGGAATTGTCTGCTTCTGTGAGGAAAGGAGAGATAACTACAGCAGTAGCTCGTCAATTAAACTTGCTGGAGAAACCATCAAAATCAGAGATGACAAGAATTCAGTTGCAAATGAAACATCTTGAGTAAACGGCGAGAGATAAGGAAAGGGCAGCCAAAATGAAACATTTGACTTTCAATAAAATGCAGAAGATGAGGGAAAATAGACAGCAGCAGACCAGAGAGTAAAAAGAAAGAATGGCAAAAGAGATAGCAGCAGGGGAGAGAGAAAGAGAAAGCTTTTGAATAGCAAAAACTGGCACTTAAAAAGGAAAGTTAGTGTAAAAGGCTGGAGATAACGGCTGAGGGTGGGCTTTGTAAGGAAAAGAGTGCGGATGAGCAAGCCCCTAGTAGTCAGAAGACTAGTGAGAATTTGTTTGAGTGTGTTCGAGCATGGCCTCAATTTGATGAGAAGAATGTGATGTCCTTTTCATCTCATTTGTAAAGTTGGCTAAACAAATGCAGTGGCCAGAGGCAATGTGGGTTTTGCTGATCCAAACGAAACTTGTCAATCGGACTGGTGATGTATTCACATCCCTATCAGAGGAGGTATCTGGGGAGTATGAGAAGGTTAAAAAAAACATTTTGTCTGCATAGGCAACCTTTCAGGAATCTAATGAGTGATCCTGGTCAAACCTATACTGAGTTTGTAAGGATCAAACAGACTAATCTTGATAGTTGGTTAAGACCTTTAAATTTCAAGCAAAGCTATAATGCCCTTAGAGAGGTTTGTATTTGGAGGATTTCAGAAATTAACTGCCTGACGTAGTGCAAACTCAGGTGGAAGAGCAGAGAGTGTAAGCAGCAAGGTTAGCTGCTGAAATGGCTGATGATTATGAACTGTTTTGTTCATAATCTTGCTTTGGCTTCCAGAACCAGTTCTGGTCTCTGAGGGACTGAAATTGGAGCAAAGAGATATCATCACGTGCAAAGGGAAAGGTAGATCACAGTGGAGATCATAAGGATAATTTATCACCGTAATAAAGAAAACCTTGAGGGGGACAAAGAAGTTAAAATACTATAGTGTTTTCATTGTAATAAAATGGGCCACACAAAATCACAGTCTTGGTGGGCTGGGAGAAAACTAGATGTCGGATAACCGGACAAGCCTGGGAGTTTTGCTGAACGAGTAACAGAAAGCATAAGGGAAGTTAGGCAACTACCTCAGAGTGTAGAAGATGATTAGTGGACATGCCATATCTGCATCAAAAAATCTACATGAAAGTGTAAAGTTTATTCAAGTAGGCCAGGAGTAATTGGTAAGGAGGTTCCAATCTTAAGTGACGCAGGATATTTTCAGTCTGTAATGCTGAGGGGTGAGGCTTTATACACTCTTGAGAGATTATTGCTAGAAAATGTGCTGGTAACAGGAATTCATAGTGAGGCAAAAAATGCTCAGTTATGTAAAGTGAGGCTAGAGAGTCCAGACAAGAGTGTAGAATGTGTGGTAGGAGTACTGGACCCCTAACTCTCAGCTCCAGGAACAAAATTTGTCCTTGCAAATAATATAACTGATTCACTGGTAGGCGTGCTGCCTACTCTACTTGAAAATCTAGTGGAGATGCAGGCAACGGAAGACCTGGAGAATGTTTATCTAGGAATTTTGCCTGATTGCGTGATCAGTAGAACACAGATGCACAGGATGATGCGGGATAAAGGCAAAGATAAGGAAGCTGACGTAGAGCTATCCGAAAGTTTCTTTTTGATCAGATAAGTGGAACAGAGAAGGAGCAAGTAGAAAAACATGAAAATATTATTAGCTCTGCTAAGCTGATTGAATTACAGTAGAAAGATGAGGTGTTGCAAAAGTTATATCAAAAGACATTTAGCAAGAAAGAGAATGAATGTATTCTTGTGTGTTATTACCTAATAAATGATGCCTTCATGCTGATATGGAGATCAGCACACATTGAAGCAGATCAAACGTGGACAGAAATTCATCAAATTGTTTTGCCTGTTGGGTATAGAAGGGAGGTGCTGCGAGTGGCGCATGAGCTACCACTTGGAGATCATTTCGGGGTGAGGGCATTACAGGCTGGAATACAGCCATTTTCACTGGCCTGGACGACACAAAAATGTAGTTGAATTTTGCCAGACGACTCAAACATATCACACAGGCAGTAATAAAACCTGCAACTTTAATACCTATTCCAGCATTTGAGGAACCATTCACAAGAGTCCTGATAGATTGTGTAGATTACCTACCTCAAACAAAAAGTGGGAATAAGTATTTTTAACAATAATGGATGTGTCGACTAGGTTTCCAGAGGCAGACTCATTAAACAGCATCACAGCTAGAAGAGTTGTAGAAAAAATGTTTTTTTTAACTAGGTACGGACTACCAATAGAGATCTAGACAGATTAAAAGTCACATCCGAACTATTCAATGAGGTGATGGATAATTTGAGAATAAAGCAATTCAAATCTCCTGCGTACCATTCAGAATCAGAGAGAGCATGAGAGACATGGCATAAAACACTGAAGACCATGTTGAGGTTTTGGGCAGGATTATCCAGATGATTGCGAAAAGGAAATTCTTTTTGAACTATTTGTGGTCAGAGGCACACAAAATGAATCGACCAAATTGAGTCTATTTGAATTAATTTGTGGGCATGAAGTAAACGGACCATTAATATTGGTTAAGGAGAAATAATAAGTCAGAATTCAGAGACCACCCTTTTGGACAATGTGTCAACTTTTATGGAACGATTAAATAGAGCTGGAGAATTGGGTAGACAGCATTTAAAAGTATCGCAGCATACAATGAAACAGGAAGTGGATCAGAAATCACAAATTCGTAATTTTGCAATTGGGAATAAGGTATTGGTGTTACTTCCAGTAACAGTTGAGCCTCGAAAAGCAAGTTTTAGTGTACCTTATCAAATTGGGAAGAAATTGAATGAGGTGAACTACTTGATACAGACTCCAGACAGGAAGAGATCTCACAAAGTGTGTCATGTGAATATGCTCTAAAGGTATTTTGATAGTGAAAGAAAGTAAGACGATAAGGTATTAATGATAACAGCACAGCAGGAAGAACCAAATTCAGAGGATTCTGATTTGGACATTCCTCAAATCAAATTGAATAATGAGAAAGTTGTCAAAAATTGGGATAAATTATTGAGTTACCTTACACAAGAAAAGCAAAGCGAACTGAAAGAGTTATTACTATCTCGTGGAGACATATGGGGAAATAAACTGGGAAGTATGAACATAATTGTGTATGACGTAGATACAGGAGATGCTGTTCCGATTAAGCAACATCCTTCTAGGCATGACCCTCCAAATTGGCACAGGCTCAGAAGGAGAAGAGCACATGCTCCAAGATGGCATAGTCGAAGTGAGTTACACTGACTGGAGCTCACGTATTGTCATGGTGCCAAAGTCAGATGAGCCCCAACGGTCATGTGTGAACTATCACAAAGTCAATGTCCTTAGAAAGGCTGATGCATATCCAATTCCATGTTTGGAGAATTGTCTCGAAAAAGTGGGAGAAGGTATTTACATTTCTAATTTGGATTAGCGCAGAGGCTACTGGCAAGAGCCTCTGCCAGAGAGAGCGAAGGCAATTATGGTTTTCATAACACCAAATGGACTATATCACGTCAAAGTTGCGGCATTTGTTATGAAAAACGACCTAGCCACATTCCAGAGACTGATAATGAGGTCATTGTCGGATTACCCAACTATGTGGTGTACATTGATGACCTGGTGGTTTTTAGTGACTCATGAAAGGAACATTTACAGCATTTATCGGACTCGGTAAATTGACTTCAGAAGGTATGCTTGCTGGTAAACCTAGCTAAAAGTGAATTTGAGAAAGTACAAATCACGTTCCTGGGTCACGCTATTGGACTTGGACAAATGTCCCCATGCGATACGAAAACGAAAGTAGTTGGAGATTTCAGTCTGTTAGTATTGTATTTATGAATTCCTTGAATCCCTCGATAGCATTCCAAACTGTGTCTCATACCATAGCGAGAGAGGTTGATGTTCTTGTGAATACATGGCTATTGGAAAAGTACACCTTTAGACATAGGGGCAACAATATGTCCATCCGCTCACTGAGTCTGCTTTTCCTTCGATTAGGTTATATTTATTTTGATGTTCCCCCATTCCACTTTCCTGCGATTTCCCCGTAACACGTGTATAAAAATCTGTCTGTCTCAGCCTTGAAGAGATTTAATGATCCAGCCTCAACAGCCCTCCGAATTTTCTACAATTGTTTCCCTCTCACTGATGTGAGACTTGGTGGTCTTTAATCTGGTGATTTGTCCATTCTATCTTGCATAAACTTCTAATTCTTCCTCAGCTCCTCCAAACTGAAGACCGTTTCGTTGGATGTGTTTAACATCTGGCTCTGTGAACACGCTGTCCCCTTAGTCCCTGATATTCCCATTTTTTTCTGTGTTATCTTCTTCCCCTTAATAAATAAAAAAAATGACGTTGGATTCTTGCTAATCATACCCGCTAATGTTTTATCACCCCTCCTTCTGCTCTTCCACTGACTCTTTAAGTTTAACCCTGCACTTTCTATATTCATTTAGGACTTCCATTGACCTGCTCACTTGGTGCCTGCTTTAAGCTTCTCTTTCCTTTTTCATTGGTGTCGACATCTGAGGTTCTCTGGGCTTGTTTTCCTAAATTTTATCTTCGATGTAACATGCTGAGCCGACACTGTCATCAATTCCATTTTAATGAAATGATCCCCCAACCCCCGCCCCACCTTGTTCTGCTACAGTTTCACCCAGAAGCAACTGCACTTTGGCCAGATTCTGTCATTTTTTTCCCTATAAAATCTGTCTCCCCATTTTTGGGGTCTTTTCCTTAGCAAAGTCAAAATGTGTGATATCACGGTCACTGGTCCTATAATGCTCTCCCACTTCTGCCTGGAACAGCTGACCGGATTCGTTCCCCACAGTGAGGCCCAGCACTGCACAGCCCTTTGTTGTATATGCTCTATGTTGATATAAGAAGCTCCCTGGAATAAATTTCAAAGCACTTGCTCCTCTTAAAAAAAGTTATCACTGACCTAATGAATGTTTGGAATTGACATGCCTGAATATAATGATCCTATTATTGTTTTTACACACCTCAATAACTTGGTTATATACCTCTCCCGTACTTTCCTTTATCTGGGGGTCTAATAATATATCCCTAGCAGTGTTTCTGTCATGGTTTTGATCCTGAGCTGTAACCACCAAGCCTCATTAGAAGATACTTTCAAGATATCGTCCCTTCTTACGCCAGTAACTGACTCCATCATTAATAAGGCAACACCACCTCCTCGTTGACCCGCTCTCCTGTCCTAACTATAGTTCTGGTACTGCTGAAAATGTGTTGCTGGAAAAGCGCAGCAGGACCAGGAGAATCGACGTTTCGAGCCCTTCTTCAGGCTCATGCCCAAAACGTCGATTCTCCTGCTCATCGGATGCTGTCTGACCTGCTGCGCTTTTCCAGCAACACATTTTCAACTCTGATCTCCAGCATTTGCAGGCCTCACTTTCTCCTGTAGTCCTGCTACCACAGAGTATTTCGTTGCCAGCCCTGACCTCCCTCAAACACAGCTCAGAAACAGCAAAAATGTCACACTTCCACTTGTCACCTCGTTTCCTTATCATATCTGTCTGTCTGATAATATTGTTGAAAATGTGTTGCTGGTTAAAGCACAGCAGGTTAGGGAGCATCCAAGGAATAGGAAATTCGACGTTTCGGGCATAAGCCCTTCATCAGGAATGAGAAGAGTGTGCCAAGCAGGCTAAGATAAAAGGTAGGGAAGAGGGACTTGGGGAAGGGGCGATGGAGATGTGGTAGGTGGAAGGAGGTCAAGCTGAGAGTGATAGGCCGGTGTGGGGTGGGGCAGAGAGGTTAGGAAGAAGATTGCAGGTTAGGAGGGCGGTGCTGAGATGAGGGAACCGACTGAGACAAGGTGGGGGGGAGGGGAAATGAGGAAACTGGAGAAATCTGAGTTCATCCCTTGTGGTTGGAGGGTTCCCAGGAGGAAGATGAGGCGCTCCTCCTCCAGTCGTCGTGTTGTTATGTTCTGCCGGTGGAGTAGTCCAAGGACCTGCATGTCCTCGGTGGAGTGGGAGGGACAGTTAAAGTGTTGAGCCACGGGATGGTTGGGTTGGTTGGTCCGGGCGTCCCTGAGGTGTTCTCTGAAGCGTTCCGCAAGTAAGCGGCCCGTCTCCCCAATGTAGAGGAGGCCACATCGGGTGCAGCAGATGCAATAGATGATGTGTGTGGAGGTACAGGTGAACTTGTGGCGGATATGGAAGGATCCCTTGGGGCCTTGGAGGGAAGTGAGGGAGGAGGTGTGGGCGCAAGTTTCACACTTCCTGTGGTTGCAGGGGAAGGTGCCGGGAGTGGCGGTTGGGTTGGTGGGAGGGGTGTGGACTTGACGAGGGAGTCACGAAGGGAGTGGTCTTTGTGGAACGCAGATAGGGGAGGGGAGGGAAATATATCCCTGTTTGTGCAGTCCGTTTGGAGGTGGCGGAAATGACGGCGGATGATACGTTGTATACAGAGGTTGGTGGGGTGGTAGGTGAGAACCAGTGGGGTTCTGTCTTGGTGGCGGTTGGAGGAGCGGGGCTCAAGGGTGGAGGAGCGGGAAGTGGAGGAGATGCGGTGGAGGGCATCGTCGATCATGTTTGGGGGGAATCTACGGTCCTTGAAGAAGGAGGCCATCTGGGCTGTGCGGTGTTGGAACTGGCCCTCCTGGGAGCAGATGCAGCAGAGAAGAAGGAGTTGGGAATATGGGATGGCGTTTTTACAGGGGGCAGGGTGGGAGGAGGTGTAGTCCAGATACCTGTGGGAGTCAGTCGGTTTATAGTTGAGTCGGTCGCCTGAGATAGAAATGGAAAGGTCTAGGAAGGGGAGGGAGGAGTCTGAGATACGCCAGGTGAATTTGAGGTCGGGATGGAAGGTTGGTAAAGTGAATGAACTGTTCAACCTCCTCGTGGGAGCACGAGACAGTGCCGATACAGTCAACGATGTAGCGGAGGAAAAGGTGGGGGGTGGCGCCAGTGTAGTTGCGGAAGATGGACTGTTCCACATATCCTACGAAGAGACAGGCATAGCTGGGGCCCATGCGGGTGCCCATGGCAACTCCTTTAGTTTGGAGGAAGTGGGAGGATTGAAAAGAGAAGTTATTCAGGGTGAGGACCAGTTCAGTCAGTCGAAGGAGGGTGTCAGTGGAAGGGTACTGGTTGGTGCGGCGGGAAAGGAAGAAGCGGAGGGCTTTGAGTCCTTCGTGATGGGGGATGGAGGTGTACAGGAACTGAATGTCCATCGTGAAAATAAGGCATTGGGGACCGGGGAAGCGAAAATCCTGGAGGAGGTGGAGGGCGTGGGTGGTGTCCCAAACGTAGGTGGGGAGTTCTTGGACTAAAGGGGACAGAACCGTGTCAAGGTATGCGGAGATGAGTTCAGTGGGGCAGGAGCAGGCTGAGACAATGGGTCGGCCGGGGCATTCAAGTTTGTGGATTTTGGGCAGGAGGTAGAAACGGGCGGTGCGGGGTTGTGGGACTATGCGGTTGGAGGTGGTGGATGGGAGATCCCCTGAGGTGATGAGGTTGTGGATGGTCTGGGAGATGATGGTTTGGTGGTGGGATGTGGGGTCGTGGTCGAGGGGGCAATAAGAGGAGGTGACCGCGAGCTGGCGTTTGGCCTCAGCAGTATAAAGGTCGGTGTGCCAAACTATTATCGCGCCTCCCTTGCCTGCCGGTCACCTCCATCCCCCATAACGAAGGACTAAAAGCACTCCACTTCTTCCTTTCCTGCCGCACCAACCAGTACCCTTCCACTGACACCCTCCTTCGACTGACTGAACTGGTCCTCACCCTGAATAACTTCTCTTTTCAATCCTCCCACTTCCTCCAAACTAAAGGAGTTGCCATGGGCACCCACATGGGCCCCAGCTATGCCTGTCTCTTCGTAGGATATGTGGAACAGTCCATCTTCCGCAGCGCCACCCCCCACCTTTTCCTCCGCTACATCGATGACTGTATCGGCGCTGCCTCGTGCTCCCACGAGGAGGTTGAACAGTTCATCAACTTTACTAACACCTTCCATCCCGACCTCAAATTCATCTGGGCTGTCTCGGACACCTCCCTCCCCTTCCTAGACCTTTCCATTTCTATCTCAGGCGACCGACTCAACACAGACATCTTCTATAAACCGACTGACTCCCACAGCTATCTGGACTACACCTCCTCCCACCCTGCCCCCTGTAAAAACGCCATCCCATATTCCCAATTCCTTCGTCTCCGCCGCATCTGCTCCCAGGAGGACCAGTTCCAACACCGCACAGCCCAGATGGCCTCCTTCTTCAAGGACCGTAGATTCCCCCCAAACGTGATCGACGATGCCCTCCACCACATCTCCTCCACTTCCCGCTCCTCCGCCCTTGAGCCCTGCTCCTCCAACCGCCACCAAGACAGAACCCCACTGGTTCTCACCTACCACCCCACCAACCTCCGTATACATCCGCCGTCATTTCCACCACCTCCAAACGGACCCCACCACCAGGGATATATTTCCCTCCCCTCCCCTACCTGCGTTCCGCAAAGACCACTCCCTTCGTGACTCCCTCGTCAGGTCCACACCCCCCACCAACCCAACCTCCACTCCCGGCACCTTCCCCTGCAACCGCAGGAAATGTAAAACTTGCGCCCACACTTCCTCCCTCACTTCCCTCCAAGGCCCCAAGGGATCCTTCCATATCCACCACAAGTTCACCTGTACCTCCACACACATCATCTATTGCATCCGTTGCACCCGATGTGGCCTCCTCTGCATCGGGGAGACGGGCCGCTTACTTGCGGAACGCTTCAGAGAACACCTCATGGACGCCCGGACCAACCAACCCAACCACCCCATGGCTCAACACTTTTAACTGTCCCTCCCACTCCACCGAGGACATACAGGTCCTTGGACTCCTCCACCGGCAGAACATAACAACACGACGGCTGGAGGAGGAGCGCCTCATCTTCCTCCTGGGAACCCTCCAACCACAAGGGATGAACTCAGATTTCTCCAGTTTCCTCATTTCCCCTCCCCCCACCTTGTCTCAGTCGGTTCCCTTAACTCAGTACCGCCCTCCTAAGCTGCAATCTTCTTCCTAACCTCTCCGCCCCCACCCCACTCCGGCCTATCACCCTCACCTTGACCTCCTTCCACCTATCACATCTCCATCGCCCCTCCCCCAAGTCCCTCCTCCCTACCTTTTATCTTAGCCTGCTTGGCACACTCTTCTCATTCCTGATGAAGGGCTTATGCCCGAAACGTCGAATTTCCTATTCCTTGGATGCTCCCTAACCTGCTGTGCTTTAACCAGCAACACATTTTCAACTGCGATCTCCAGCATCTGCAGACCTCATTTTTTACCCGAAGATTTTGTCTGATAATATTACCAGTATTAAAGTAAAGCACATCCAACCTGGAATATATCTCTTGGAACGCTCTGTACCTCGGGGTTCTTCAGTCATTCATTGTTCGTTGTTAACCTGTCCAATTCATGAACCAAAACTGTAACTCTCGGACTGAATGAATATTTATTGAATTTGAATTTCGTTTTTAGTAAATGCGTTCATCAAATGCAACTTTCCAGAACTGAACAGTCAGCTCCAGTTACAACGAGTTTCTGCTGATTAGTTCCCTGTTCAGTGTGCAGAGGGGACAGCCCTCAGTAATGGAGAAAGCGAGTACTAGTGAACAGAGTAGAAAGTTGTGGCGCTGGAAAAGCACAGCCAGTAAAGCAGCATCTAAGGAGCAGCAGAGTCAATGCTTTGGGCATCTGCCGTTCCCATGTTTTCCATTCCATAATACACAGGATATTGGGAACCATACTTGCTCAGGAAGGCAGCACTGTACAGAGCCCTGAAATGGAAAGCAGTTGATCAATTGGTTGGACAGGGAGGAAACAAGTTGAAGTGAAATACAGACTGATTGATGTACAAACATAAGGATAGATAAATCCCTCGGCCAGAAGGGAAACGCCATAGGTTACTACAGGAAGAGAGGGAAGAGATTTCTTTGCCTTTGGCGATGGTTTTTGCGTCTTCACTCTCCATTGGAGTAGTGTCGCATGATTGGAGGGTGGCAAATGTTACTCCCTTGTTCAGGCAAGGGAACAGGGATTGTCCTGAGAATGACAGACCAGTCAGTCTTACATCAGTGTTGGCCAAAATATTGGAGAGGATTCTGAAAAATCATAGTTTGATTAGAAATAGTCAGCATGGCTTTGTGAGGGGCAGGTCATACCACAGAACTCTTACTGGATTCTTTGAGGATGGGATTAAGCACACTGAAGAAGGTAGAGCAGTGAATGCCGAGTGCATGGATTTTAACAAGGTGTTTGATAAACTTCCCCATGGTAGTTTCATTCGGAAAGTAAGGAGGCATGGCATACGGGGAGACCTACCTGTCAGGATACAGAATTGGCTAGCCCATAGAAGACAGAGGGTGCTGGTAAATGGGAAGTATTCAGTGTGGAACTAGGTGAGCATTAGGGATCGATTCTGGGACCTCCGCTGTTTGTGATTTTGATAAATGACTTGAATGATGAAGTGGAAGGATAGGTTCGGAAGTTTGATGATGTAACACAGGTTGGTGGAATTGTGGATAATGTGGAGGGCTGTTGTAGTTTGCAACAGGACATTGATAGGATGCAAGACTCAGCTGCTAAGTGGCAGATCGTGTCCGATATGGAAAGTGGGATACGATTCATTTTGGAATGTCGAATTTGAATGCAGAATACAGGGTTAAAGGCAGGATTCCTACTTTGTGGCGGAACGGGGGATCATATGGTCCATGGCATAGCTCCCACAAAGTTGCTACCCAGGTTTATAGGGTTGTTAAGGATGTGTTTGATGTGGTCATTAGCCGAGGGATTGAGTTTAAGAGTTGTAAGTTTATGTTGCAAATCTATGGAGCCCTGGTGAGTCCACACTTAGAATATTGTGATCAGTTCTGGTTGCCTTGTTATAGGAATGATGTAGACGCTTTGGTGAGGGGGCTGAAGAGATGCTGTCTGGACTGGACGGAATGTCTTACAAAGAAAATTTGAGGGAGCTAGGGTGTTTTCCTCATTGGAACGAAGATGAATGGAAAGTGACTTGACAGGGGTGTTCAAGATGATGAGAGGCATAGATCGAGTGGATAGCCAGACTTTCTCCCAGGGTGGAAATGGCTCTCGAGACAGTATGATTTTAAGGTAGGTTTAGGGGAGATGTCAAAGGTAGGTTCTTTAAACAGAGAATGTTGGGTGTGTGCAATGATAAGCCAGCAGTTGTAGTGAAGTCAGCTATATTAGGGATATTTAAATGGATAGGCACATGAATGATAGTAGAATGAAAGGCATGTAGGTTAGTCTGATCTTTGAGTAGGATAAATGGTCGACAGAACGTCAAAGGCCGAAGGGCCTGCACAGTGCTGCATTTTTCTGCACTGTTCTATGTTTCCAGTTTCACCCAGCTTGTGGATTCTCATCAATTGTTGAATGTGTGAGGGAATGATGTGCGTGAGATCAGGAAGCTTTGGAGGGGTGTAAGGCCAAATCCTCCAGTTATGGTGTGCATTGTTACAGTCACCTGAAAGCCAGTATAATATGTGTGGTTACTTAAACCAGACGGAATCCGCCAAGTTCAGTTATTCATGTGATTTATGCATTGCCGTTTGCTGCTGGTTACTTCACATCCATTCTACTGTGTGACCCATGTAGTAATCTCTGACCATTCACAGATACGTACAATTTTATTTTGATACTGGAGAATGTGAAGGTGACATGTGTTGGATATGGCTTTAGAGGTTTCTTTGTGAGACACAAGGCACTGCAATAGATTGTCAACTTGTTAACATCTTCACCCGTGTCTGATCTAGGGTGCAGATATATGGCGTCAGGGAGGCAGGTCAGATTTCATCACTATAGGTAACTTGTATGGTGTGATTCTGGCTCTCCATGTCTACACATCTGGTCTCTGGGCCAGGCTCTGACTGAAGATGAACTTTAAAACGTGGTTGCAGGTCAGCCATTAATATTTAACCTGGACAACATTTGTACATACACTGAGACCAGTGGCAGTCTGTTGGCGAGTTCTCCCCCTGCCCACGGTGGATTCCAAATTATTTGTTTTGAAGTAATGTTTGACTGACTGCTCTGAACCAGGTTAGAAGCTCTATGCACAGATTTTGGAACAGGCCATTGAGTCTCTCTGTATCACCGGCAGCTGTGAGGTCCAATAACACTGCAAATGATTTCAGATCTATTTGAAGCAAATTTCAGCATAGATCATTGCAAGGTTTTGAGTTTCCTGTACAGAACAATAATCGGATGTTTGCTATATTTCATGAATTGGACAAAAATAAGATGTGAACGATAATCATTCAATTGAACTATAATCTCTTAAATCAATGATGTTGATTCTACGTTTAGGGAGCTAAAATATAACTCCTGTCAAGATTTTCTGACACAGAAATAAAGTGTGTACATTTTGTTTTATTGAAGAAAGAACATAACTCTTGTGGTGATCAGAATTAGATATTCAATGTCAGGATTCAAAGCAATGTTTTGCCACTCCAATATTTTTAAAGTGGTTGGCTTCTGGATAATTCCATGTTCAGAGTGAGCAAATGGTTGAACATACAAATAGAATTAGCGTTTTATGCATTTATATATAAACAATCAGTTTAATTTCTCACTGAAATGTACGATCTTCAGCTATTTGCCAGCAATTTTAAAATGGCAATTATTCTGCATGGACTGTGAATATTAAACTAAATAAATTATTTGTGTTATCAAATTTTAGTGAGTAATAATTTGGAAACTTCCAATTTTTAGAATGAATGATGTTTAACATGAAATGTGGAGAGTGAAAAAAAAACAAACATAATATCGTTTCAATGAAAAGTCAGAGCTTTCCAAGGAGTTTTGTGCCAAAGCAATGATATATTTGTTTTAGTAATTGGAATGCAACATGTAAAATATTCATGTTCTGAGTTAAAATTAGACTTCATAATGAAGCTGACCTTGCAATACTTGCATTTTAAATGCTTATGCTGCACCAAATAATCAGATATTTGCAAGCATTTACACAGTGAAATAATTGGATACTGACTTTTATTCACAGCTGGCACATGATACAGTACAAAACTTTAACGTACAGGCGGAGGGCATTGGCCATTATGTATGCATCAGCTCCAAAAATGTCTCCGAAGCACCACACCACCCCCCCGCCATTTGCCAGCCCTCTCACTGTTGCCTGTTAAATTCGTAATTTCCAAATGTTTATCCAGTTCTCTTTTGAATCTTCATCCACAACTTTCTCAGCCAGTCAACTCCAATTCGTAACAACTCTCTAAATAAAGACGTTTTTCCTTTTGTCACTCCTAGCTCTTTTGCTGACAACCTTGAAATTAGAATTCCTTGATGCTGTAAGCCAACTAAAGGAGTATTCTTTTTCTACTCTGCAATATTTTTCATACTTTTGAGCACGGTAATAAATTCACATCTTTGTCTGTTCTGCTCCAGTAATAATAAGCCTTGCAAGAACTGTAACAGACGCTACAACGGAAAAACGAGCAGAAAACTAATTGCCAGAATATATGAACATCAACTAGCTTCAAAAGACATGATCTCAACACCAATTTCTTAAGTACTGATGAGGAAGTACGCCACTTTGACTAGGTCTGCATATCCATTAAATGACAGGCCAATCAGAGACAAGCACAAGAATTCCTAGAAACATGGCATTCCAACTGGAACTCCATCAGCAACCACATCAATTTTGACTCCATCTACCATCCTCTGAGAAAAAGGGCCGGAAATGACATCATCGACACAGGAAATTGCATTACCAACTCAACGAAACCGAAACATTTAAATAGAAAGGAGGAGCTAACACCAGCACTTCACTGGAGGCTCACTTACTGAGTACAATCAATGGAACAAACTAAAACTGCCATTAGCTATTGCTTCAGAATATAACAGAGTGTTCATCGCTGCCACCACATAGAATAATTGAATGAAAATGCGAGCCTGCATCACCAAGTGCATATCCAAAGGCTTTTTAAAAAAGTTTATGAGATTACCTGATCAATCACCCACCTAGGAAATGCATTCAAGGCACATGTCTCTAGGAGTAGTACAGCGGCTCTGTGGTTAGCACAGTTGCCTAAAAGCGTTGGGGGCCCAGGTTCGATTCCTGCCTCGGGAGACTGCCTGTATGGATTTTGCATATTGTCCACGTGGGTTTTCTCTTGGTACTCCGGTTTCCTCCCACAATCCAAAGATGTGCAGGTTAAGTGAATTGGCCATGCTAAATTGCCCAAAGTGTTCAGGGATGTGTAGGTTAGATGCATTAGTCAGGGGTAAATATAGGAGGAACGTGTTTGGGTGGGTTAGTCTTTGGAGGATCAGTGTGGATTTGTTGGGCCGAAGGGCCTGTTTCCACACATAGGAACTTTATATTCTCTCTCTGTGCCACCCTCTCAGTTCAATACAGACTCCACAAATCCTCCCTCAATCCCCTGCCTTTCACTTTAAGTATGTTTCCCTTTGTTTTTGACCCTTCGAGTAAGGCAAAGAGCTGCTGTCTGTTCATCCTCTCTATACCCCTTATGCTCTTGTATACCTGTACCCTGTTCCCTGCTCAACCTTCCCTGCTGCAAAGAAAAAAGGAGCAAGTTTAGCCCTCGCCCTTCAACGTTTGAGAACTCACTTGTCTTGTTAATTCAGATGTGCATCCTCTCACATTTATCAGTGTTAAACTTCATCAGCCATTAATCTGGATATTGAAATCATCTGTTTAAATCGTCCTGCAGCCTAACCCTTTCCTCCTCACTGTGAAGCACCCAGCTAATCTTTGTGTCATCCCCAACATTAGTTATCATTCCACTGCCATCCATCTTCCACATTTTCACCATCATCATTTATGAATATCACAAACAAACCTAGATTTCCTTCCTGTTCTCCAGATGTTATTCACAAAGGAATAATTAAAAATTCCAGTCTCTTGTTGTTCTTATTTTGGGGAATTTACAGAGTGATGTAGTTAACACCTATTACGAGGGAGCTGCAAATACCATTTGCGACACACAGTTAAATTAACTTGTCACACTCTGTCCCTCAGCATGTCTTATTCATAAAGCTTGTAACTAATTTTGAATGAACTATGGTTTGGCACCTTGCACTGGGACATTAGCCTTTTGTGTGGCACTGTCCTTTGTAACAATAGTCAGAACTGAAGAAATCTTTCATCTGCAGGATGGACACCGACTCATTGCTTGAATCAGTCAATGTGATGAGGATAAATATTCAATTAAATTCTTTGTTATGGACAAACTGCAGGAGATAAAATCACATTCTCATGTCGACCTTGAATTGGAAGCAAATACATAATGTTAAAAAAATTCAAAAATGTTGAGACAAAACACCAGGGGCGAAAAAAAACACGTCACCTGTATTTGATGGAGATACAAAACCACAGAGTGAGTGTTCAATCTGATAAAGAATCAAGTGATAGAAAAAGAAGTGCATCAAAGCTTAATTTTCAATCGAATCAGTTCGCAATTTTCCTGAACAATGGTGGTTTACACCCAACCTCAGTTTTCCTAAAACAAGCTTTACCCAGTCACTAAAACTTCATTCGCCATTCTTCCTTTCCTTCCTACTCTTTCTTTACACTCCTACTTCCCTTGCACGACCCCTTCTGCTGCCACATTCACTTCCACTGATAATATCTCTTCCCACCCTTACTCTGCCACTCCAACTGTAAGTTACACCAGTTCGCTAGTTACTCCCACTTCCACTGGCCATTCCTTAACCTTTTTGATTTCCACTGGGGTGATGGGAGCTGCTGGCTTCTATGCTGCCATTGGTCATCAGTGAATGATGAGATTGAGACTATCAATCCCCAATAGGAACAGACAATAGTGTATGTCTGTCATTGTCCAATGCACCGTGAATAGGGTGTTTTTCCCCCCCACAGAGACTGGAACTTTTTTCTGTCTCTCTGTCACAGCGCTTAACCAAACGGCCTCATCCCAAATAGGAAACACCTCTGCTCAGAATCAGAAACCCATGCAGCCGTTTTCCCTTAATCATTGCGAGGACAGTGACCACATTGTTCAATAAGCCGTGTTCTATCCTTTTTCTCTTTAGTATTTTAACTTATTTTCCAATGTCAGTTGAGGTGAGATCAGAGTAACTTTCCTTCCCATCAAAGTAGCATTTGACTCTTGCAGCATCATTGACCCTCAGGAAAATGTAGTCAATGGGAATCCGAGGAAATTCTGTGCTGGCAATTTCCTCAATGAATAATGTCACCTTCCCAAGAGCTATTGGGAATGACAAATAAACTCTGCCCTTGCTAATGCCTTCCAAAACTATGGATGGATTTGTCTTATTAATAACATCAAGATACATTCTGTTTTCACAGCTTGGTCTAAAATCTGAGAAAAGTAAGACCTTGCTGGTTGAGTGTCACCCCAATGAAATCAGAGCATTACAATAAGATAACGATTCAGATTATCTTCAATCAGTTACTTTCTGAGGACTGGTTGTGCGGTGTCGTTGTCACTGAGATCAACATTTTCTCTGTTCAACAGCATCACATCACTTTGGCTCAAACCTGCACTATTCATCAATTCTACTTCATTCTCCATCTCATTCGCTGTGCTTGCCAGATATGTGAGGCCCACAAGATGGAATAACTTAGAGATGCCTATGAGACTCTGGAACCTGCAAACCCACCCATGCCCTGCAATCTGAGTCTATCCCCTTCCCCCCAGCCCATCTCCTGTCGTGTATTCACCAGCCCTCCTTACACGCTCTACTGCTGAATGTTCTGTACTCAGCAAAGGTCTCAGCTTTATCCCTCTGTGCCCCCACTTCAATTAATTTCAGGCACGACATAATGTTGAACTCCTCTTCCACCGTCTTCTCCTCGGTGTCCAATTCTTTGTGCAAGAGTACACTTCCCATCCCATAGACCCTTCCCCCTGCTCCAACACTCTCTCTCCACCTGGACCCATTCCTCTGGCGTTTACTTGAACTTAATCTGTTCGTTAAGAACGCTCCATGTAAGTTTGGTTATCTTAAATTCTCTATATCCCCCTCTCCCTATCCAACCTATCACCCTCTGAACAGACTGTACACTGTATGCTTCGATTCAACCCTGACTATGTTATTCAGCCTGTGCCAATAAGGGAGGTGCTGCTGTAGTCTGGTGGACTCACGTCTACATTTCAGAGGCTGAGTGTCAGCTCTCAGATACCTCCACATTTCACCTGCTTCTCCATAATCCTACCATGGCACATCAGGTTATTTTATTAACTAAATGTGACCACATTTCATCTAGAGATTCCCACCCCCCTTGCACCCCCATACCGCAAACACAGACACACTCATCCCCACCGAACAGTCCCGAAGCTGACGGTCCTCTGACAGCAGAGTTCGCTTTTATCTCCTCCTAAAAATCCACAAACAGAACTGCCTGGGCAGACTCATTGCTTCAGCCAAGTCCTGCCACGCAGACGGGGTGCATTGATACGTATGTGGGCCCAATTATTCCTGTTCCTTCATGGGGTGTGTAGACCATGCCTTGTTCCAGTTCTATTCCAGCATCTCTTTCTTCTGTACGTAGATGATATCTTGGCTGTTTCTCCTCTCTCTCGTCCAGAATTGGATAAGTTCATAATTTCCAATTTGCACTCCCCCACTTTCACCTGATCTACCTCTGACTCCTCCTTTCCTTTCCTCGATTTATCTGCTTCTATTTCTGGGGATAGACCGGACACTCATATCCAGTATTAACCCACCGACTCCCACAGCTACCTGGAGTATACATCCTCACACCCTGTTTCCTGCAAAGACTCCATTCCATTCTCTCAGTTCCTCCATTTTCCTCACCCGAGAATTCCCCAGCACTGTTATCGACAGGGCACTCAACCGGTTCCGACCCACCTCCTACACTTCTACCCTCAGCCTCTTTCTTCCCTCCTGCAACAGTGTTAGAGTTCCCCTTGATCTTGGTTGAAAATGTGTTGCTGGTTAAAGCACAGCAGGTCAAGCAGCATCCAAGGAATAGGAAATTCGACGTTTCGGGCATAAGCCCTTCATCAGGAATGGTGATCTTACCTATCAACCCACGAGATGCAGAGGTTCACACGCAGAGGATCATCAGTCCACATTTACCTCACCTGCAGCAAGATGCCACCACTAGACACATATTTGCCTCTTCTCTTTTCCACCTTCTGAAAGACCAGTTCCTCCAGGATACCCTGGTCTGCTCTTTATTCACTCCCAACCCCACCACAGGTCCACTTCACTTTCCCCTGCTGGAGATGTTACATTTCCCATTTACATCCTCCCTCCTCACTATCCAAGGGGCCAAATATACCTCCCAGGTGAAGCAGCATCCTACAAACATTTCCCACGATCCGGTCTACTACATTCGCTGCTTACATTGTGGTCTGCCCTACTTTGGGGAAAATAAAGGTAGACTGGGTGACCACTTCACAGAATATCCAAGATATACCTATGCAAAAGACAGTGCCTCACAATGGCTTTGTCTCACAATGCAATACATCATCGATATTTAGAGCCCTGTGAAACATAGGAAATTTATACTTTCTCATTTAATGTCCATAACAAATTACTCGAGATTCAACTGAGATAGCAGCTTTGCTCATACCGTTCAGATCAGTCAATTTGTCACAGTTCAGAAAGAAAAAGAAATCGATAGAGGGAAACTCAGCAGGTCTGGCACCCTCTGAGCCGGGATACACAGAATTAACCTTTGATTCCAATATGACTTTTTCAGAACAGTGTCATTACATATTCGATGTATAACTCTGTTCCTCTCTGCAGATACTTCCTCATCTGTCACGTTTCTCCACCATTTTCTGTTTGTATTTCATGTTTCCGTATCACTATATTTCATGGTTCTTGACAGGGCGACATGCTGAATTTGGTTACGTATGGACAATGTAGTCCTTTTCTGTTCCTATTATAGTTGGTGTGTCTGGGACACCTGTGTTATGACCGAAATCTGTTTCTTCTTTAGGATTCAAAGGAAAAAAAGAATATTTTTCTGAATATCCTGTAAATCTCAGGAACTCCACTTTGTTTGAAAAGGCATTTCAGAGGCAGCAGAAATTTCAAGAGATATTAGGAATAGATTATTGATGATGGAACACTCTGTATCCTTCATTGAACTAGCTTGCCTACCCCCTCTCCAAAGGCTTTGATTACATATCATAGAATTACTTACAGCAAAAGTGGGGGGATCTCAGCCCATCGTCTCTTCCAGCTTGAAATGACTATATTTCTACTGTTAGTCTTCTGTATTATCCCAATAGCTCTTCACATTTTGCTATTAGTGTCTGCTTTTAATTGTAAGTATCCTGCCAGATATGAACAATATGATCAATTAAAAAAAAAACCAGAATTTAGAGGGCAAGCTCAGCAGGTCTGGCGGTATCTGTGAAGAGAAATCAAAGTTATTGTTTCGGTCCAGTGACCCTTCTCAATCTGTATACCCAAAGATTAAATGGTGCGTATATTAAATTTTATCACATTTAAAATTATCCTGTTCAGATCACGTTGTCATTCATCTCCCAAATGTTGGCTGTTTCCCTGTTTTGCATTAGATTTAATTCTGTCTGTTAGAAAGAGTGATGATGACTGGGCAATATCATGTACTCCCCATGCAGTCTCCGCAGTCACTGTCCCCATTCCGCCTTGTCTCACAGCCAATGTCATATTCATTCGAACCTGACTCATTAAGCCTTAATGAATAAGTTCATTATAATTATCAATTTTGGTTTTGGACTGAGGCCAAAATATGTAAAAAAATTGTTTTACAGCAAATAAAACTGCATTTAGAAGTTTGTCAATTTGTATAAAATAATTACTGAAGCATATTCCCTATGGAAGTTCCAAAATTGCCTTATTGGAACAGGGTGAGGAACACACTTCCTGTCTATGTTCAGGGCAACTGTGCCCAGTGACAGTGTGTTCACGAGCGTTTGTTCCCGTGGAGGAGAGATCAGCACAGTAACAACATCCTGATTGTGATTCTTTTTGGGGTGGATGGATTTGGGGAGAGATGGTTACAGCATAATAAATGGACAACAGAACAGAATCATCTAGCCTATGAAAAGATAACATCCATCATTCTCTCCCACAACTGACTTCACTAAAGCAATTGGTGATGGGGGATTTGACCAATAGCAAGCAATGCCAATATGTAGTCCAGTCCAGTTATATTGTGAACTGAATGTACTGTAATGAAAGCTGGGACTGTTTGCTCAGTGACTGTGATTGATGTCAGTCTCCATCCAATGCAACTGTGTCACTGGAGTGTTTCCCTCTCCTATTGGTGAGGAGTTCATTCAGTGTGCTATCCCACTGCTCCAACAGTAACAGAGATCAACAGCTGTGTAGACAGAGAGAGGACAGATCTGAATCTGAGAATAGCGGATTGGAACATTACAACAATGGAGAGGAGATTTTCCTTGAGTCTTTTCAAGATTTCCCCCATTAGGAATTTCTACCATATCGGATATCAACGGTGCTTATGATTATTCTGGCCGGGATGGAGGGAGTGCTACTAACCTATTCTCGCTATTGTTGGTGTTCTCTACCTCTGTCCATTCATTAATCTCATAAACAACTTTGAAGTTCGTTGAAAATTCTGTTTTCTATATTTGCCAGAGAAAGAAACTATTGTCTTCAGTGTCAATTGCAGTCTCCATTCATTACCCATGAATTGCAGACCACTCCCTCACAAACATCTGCGAACAAAACTGTGCACAACCTCGGCATCCTTTTTTGCCCGGAACTGATTTATGTCTCGTGTTCTCTCTGTCACCAAACCTGTCCACTCCCAGCTCCTAATATCCCCAATCTCCATCTCTGTGTCAGTGATGTGGCTGAACAAACCATTGGCTGCATGTTGGTAAAATTAAGACTTAATGCCTCTCGCTCTCTGATGACCACTTTTCCAATTACAAATATTTCAACCATAAAATTGTTCTTGTCGCAGACGGTACTTCATGATTAGGACAATGTATGAATGTAGGAATGTCGCTGGATGCATTTCAGAAGCAAATCTCATTAAACGAAAGATATTGTTTCAAGTTATTTGTTTCAAGTCCTACCACAGCTGATGACAGAATTTTATTTTAAAATGAAAAGAATTGGAATAAAAGTGAATTTCACGAAAAACAGACATAAAAGCAACATTTTGTCTGAAAACCTTTTGCTTTCACTGATCACCTTCGGTAAAGAAATCTAGTGTTATTAACCGGTCAGGGTTAATTGTGACTTGAGACCCATGACAACATGCTTAACTTTATATTGGCTTGTGGAATGGCCTCAGAGTCAGGGCAATTAGTGATGGCCACCACATGCTGCCCTTGGCTGAGATGCCAATATTCCACGGATTAAAATAATTGAAGGTGAAATCAAATAAGGGAAGATGCTGAAAATCTGAAATTATACAAAGAAATGCAAAGAAACGAACAAGTGGAGGGGAAACTTTCCTGAACAGAAAGCATCAGGAAAGGAGTGTGATTAATACCGTTGACAGGGAAGTGTGATTTGAAGGGGAGGAGGAATCATTGGAGAAAGAGAGATAAAGAAGAAAAAGAACAAACAAAGAGAATGATGATCAGCTGGGCTGGAAATCAAATGTGAGATTCACCTCATCTACTTTTCTCCTTTCCCATATTCCTGAATATCATGCCCTTGTAAATGCAGGTATCCCCCGTTTTTCAAAAGTTCGCTTTTCACCACTTCCTTTTCCAAATGACTTACATTTTGACATTGTTTCACTAAACAAAAGAAATCCGAGCAGGATTTTCACTTTTACGAAGAAAGCTGAAATGTTTCCCATATAAATTAGTGCTCCTGCACCTTGCACCATATCCGCTTGTGAACGGTTTTGTAGGAACACTCTACTTACAAATAGTGAGGGAAACCTGTATATATCTAAGATCATATTTAAAGCGATTTGATTCCCTCTGTCTGTCCTCCATAAGTGTGGTCATCTCCTTATATTCATTAATTCGATATGGGTATCTCTGACTGGGACAGTATTAGTTCATTTTTTTCCAGTTGCCCTTGAGAAGACCTTGAGCCACTGCAGTCCACATGTTTGATCTGATTTGGTTTCATTTATTTTAGTCAAATGTACAATGGAAAGATTTGTTTTTATTGTAGTGCAGGCACATGACCCTAAACAAGAAAACAGAGATCACAGGGCCCTTGGACAGAGTGAGGCATACAAGGTTACAGCTTCACAAGTGGTGTGCAAAGTAAGATCGGCATTAGTAAGATTAATATTAATTGAAAAGTGAGAGATGTCAATTTTTCAGTCTAATAATGGTAGGGAAGGAAGTGTTCCTGAGCATGCTGGTCCATGTTTTCAAGCCTCTGTGTCTCCTCCCTGTTGGAAGAGGTTGTCGGAGATCATTACTAGTTTGGCAGAGATCTTTGATGTTGCCAGCCTTTCTGCGACAATAACAACTACAAATGGACGGAAGGTTGTCTTCCGTGGATGGTCTGGGCTGTGCACACAACCGTCTTATGGTCCTAGATGAAGCAGTTACCATGTCAGGTCATTATGCACCCGAATAGAATGCTTTGAGTTGCCAGTATGCAGAACACTGGGAGATGGGCGGTTTCAAAATAGTTAGATGTAACAATTGGCTGTTAAATGGATACCCAGGTTCTGGTTGCTTTTTTGACAACAATTGAAATTTAACTGATAATTTTAAATTCTGTCCTCTATACCAAAACCCTGTTGAGTGTTTTGTATTGTCAACATCAACACCTGCTTCAAACGAAAAGAGAAGCCATCACCATCACAACGAAGGAGAAAGAGACAGAAACAAGGGGAAGGAAAGAGAGAACACAGCGAGGGAAACAGATGGACTGTCAGTCAAAGAGAGAAAGGAAACAAAACAAGGAAACAAACAGTCATATGTGCAGGGAGAAAGGAAGATAATAAGTTCAGGGAAAGAAACAGAAGACAGGGGAAAGGAAAACACAGGGAAATAGGCAGTGTGAGAGAAACTGTGAGAGACAAAGGTTACAGGGAGCTGGGGATAGGGTCAAAGGGAGCTGGGTGGAATGGGAGGAGCTGGGGGTGATGACTGGAGAGACCTCGGCCTGAGCACTGGAGGGAGATGGGGGTAGGGAGGTGAGGATTTATTTTGTCCTGTCCAGGAAGATCATGGTAAGCATGGATGTACTGAATGAAGGCTGTAAAACATGTCTGAGAGGCATATAGGTTGCGCTGCACAGGGCGTGCGCTAGGCGAGGTCAATACGAACAATATCAGCATTATCTGAGATTAGAGAGTCCATTCATCAGGCTAATAACAGCTAGGAAGATGCTGTTCCTGAACTTACTGCTCTGTGTGTTCAAGCGTCTGTATCTTATAGCCTGATGGAAGAGGTTGTAGGAGATTTTTCCAGGCATATGATGGGTCTTTGGTAATGTTAGAACAAACACCATTCCAGTACAGGAACAGGCCATTCGGCGGCCCAAGCCTGCGCTGATCCAAATCCTCCATCTCAACCTGTATCCTATTTTCTAAAGGTCTGAATCCCCATGTTCCCTGCCCATTCACGTATCTTTCCAGAAACATCTTCAATGGAGCACCATTGGTCACAGTTCTCCATTTTCAGAAACGCCCTTCCCCTGTTGCCAAGCCAGTTCTTTATCCATGTAGCTAGCACACCCTGGACACCATGTGACTTCACTTCCTCCATAACCCGACCATGGGAAATCTTATCAAACGCCTTCCTGAAGTCCATGTACATGACATCTACAGCCCCTCCCTCATCAAAACACTTTGTCATTTCCTCAAATAATTCTATTAAGTTGGTAAGACATGACCTTCCCTGCACTAAACCATGTTGCCTATCACTGATAAGACCATTTTCATCCAAATGAGAATAGATCCTATCCCTCAGTATCTCCTTTCGCAGCTTCCCCACCCCAGACGTCAGGCTCACTGGTCTATAATTAACTGGATTATTCATGCTACCCTTCTTAAACAAGGCGATTAGAAACTTTCCAGTCCTCCAGGACCTCAGTTGTGTTCAAGGATGTTACAAAGATATCTGTTAACTCCCCAGCTATTTCCTCTCTCCCTTCCCTCAGTAATCTTGGATAGATGTTGGCAGCCTTTCTGCAGCAACGAGCCATGTAAATAGAGTCAATGGTTGGGAGATTGGAGTCCGTCATAGTCTGGGCTGTGAACACAATCTTCTGTAGTTTCTGATGGTCCTGGGCATAGTGTTGCCGTACCAGGCCATTACACACCCGGACAGTACGTTCACAATAGTGCTTCTGTAAAAGCAGTGCATGCTAAATATCCTGAGCCAAGTGAGGAAGGAGAGACGTTTTTGAACCATCTTGACTGTCATACCTATGTGAGAAGTCCAGGGTAGGTTGCTAGTTATCATCACTCCTAGGGTCTTGACGCTCTGCTCTGTCGTGACCATTGATGTAGATAGTGGCGTGTTCCCCACCTTTCGTTCGAAAGTCAATGATCAGTTCTTTACTTTCGCTGAATTTGAGAGGGAGGCTATTATCATTCCACCATGCCACCAAACCCACTATCTCCTTTCTGTGTTCAGACTCATCGTTGTTTGTTATCCCTCCTGCTTTGGTGATGTCATCAGCAAACTTACAGTTGGCATTGTTTAGAATTTGGCAACACAGCCCGTGTGTGTACCGGAGTACAATAGGGGGCTGAGGGACACAGCCGTGTGTGTGCAGGGAGTACAGTAGTGGGCTGATGACACAGCCGTGTTATACAGGAGTACAGTAGGGGGCTGGTAACAAAGCCGTGTTTATACAGGAGTACAGTAAGGGGCTGATGACAAAGCCGTGTGTGTACAGGGAAAACAGTAGGGGGCTGAGGGACACAGCCGTATGTGTACAGGGAGTACAGTAGGGGGCTGATGACACAGCCGTGTGTGTACAGGGAATACAGTAGGGGGCTGAGCAACACAGCCGTGCATGTACAGGGAGTACAGTAGGAGGCTGAGGACACAGCCGTGTGTGTACAGGAAATACAGTAGGGGGCTGAGCAACACAGCCGTGCATGTACAGGGAGTACAGTAGGGAGCTAATGACACAGCCGTGCATGTACAGGGAGTACAGTAGGGGTCTGATGACACAGCCATGTTTATACAGGAGTACAGTAGGGGGCTGGTAACAAAGCCGTGTTTATACAGGAGTTCAGTAAGGGGCTGATGACAAAGCTGTGTGTGTACAGGGAATACAGTAGGGGGCTGAGCGACACAGCGGTGTGTGAACAGGGAGTACAGGACATGGGTGAGGACACAGCTATATGTGTACAGGGAGTACATTTGGGGGCTGAGGACACATCTCTTGGTGAACAGGCTATACAGTCAGGGGTGAGTACATAGCTGTGCATATGCAGGGAGTACAGTTGTGGGCTGAGGGACACTGCCATCTGTGTACAGGGAGTACAGTGGGGGGCTGGAGACACATTCTCCAGGAGCTCCAGTGTTGATTGTTATTGTGGCGGAGGTGCAGATACCTATCTTCACTAATTGTGGTCAGTGGGTCAGAAACCAGGGGATCCAGTTGCACAGGGTGGAGCGATGACTAAGGTCACGGAATTTTGAGATCAGTCTGGAGGGGATAATGATGTTTAAGATGGAGGTGTCATCAATGAACAGGAGTCTGCTGTAGGTATCTTTGTTATCGAGATGTCCTAGGGATGAGTACAGGACTTGGGGTATGGCATCTGTTGTGGGCCCGTTACATCAGTCGGCATATTAAAGGGGATCAAGTTAGGCTGGGAGATTGGAGGTGATGTGGGCCATAACCAGCCTTCCAAATCACTCCGTTTATTGAGGTTAGAGCCATTGGGCGGTAATCATCAAGTCATTAAAGCATGAGCTTTCTCACTTACAAGGTTGATGCAGATTCGGACTTGAACTTGTGGGAGGGAGAGTCTGAAATTGTAAGTGAATACCTCTGCCAGTTGGTCCTCACAGGATCTGAGTGCTCAGCTGGGAACACTATCCAGGCCCGTTGCTTTCCATGATTTGACCTGCAGGAAGACTGATCATGTCTGCAGCGGTGACAATGGATACAGGTACATCCGAGGCTGGTTTCAGCCTGGCAGTCACACAGTTATTCATCACAGAGATCCCGTCGCCGACCTCCCACTATCGTCATCAATACACAGTGACATGGTTGGTGTGAGCACCACTCAGTTAGTGTTGAGTCGGAGTGTGATCAATGGACTGGGATTCTGCGCCGTAATGAAGTAAACTCACAACAAAAGGGGGTAACATGTGCTTCTACTGAGAGTCAGTGGTGCAGGGAGTGAAGACTTTACAGGTGTAATTCAAGTCAAGCCACTGCTTCAACCTGAATTGAGTCAAGCACCTTGACCGTTGTGCCTTGTAGATGGTGGACAGTCCTTAGGGAGCCAGGAAATATATTACAAATGAAAAAACTGAACAAGGGACTTGAGTTCAGTTTTGCTAAGTTTGCAGATGATATTGAGGAAGTGGGGAAGCTGCAGAAAGGCTTGAACAGTTTAAGACTGTGGGAAAACACGTGGCTGATGGAACACAATATGGGAACGTGTGAGAATATGCACTTTGGTAGGCGGAATAGAGGAGACACTATGTTCTAATAGGATCCATTAAATCTGAAACACAAAAGGATTTTAAAGCACTCGTCCTCTCTTATGGTTAACGTGCATTTCAGTTGGCAGTTAGGTAAGCAAAAACAATGTTTCCATTCATTTCAAGAGACCAAGAATGCAAGACGGGAGACATACTGCTGAGAATGTAATGGGCTATGGACAGACGGCATTTGGCCATTTGTAAGCTGTTTTGGACACTATCTCTGGAGAAAGATCTGCTGGTGTTGGAGGTGATCCATCCTGGGGATGACAGCTTGTCATATGAGTGGTAGTGTGTGTACATGATGGAATGTAGAAGAATGGTGGAGGGTGAGGGGGATCTCATTGAAACTAATGGATTACTGAAAAGATTGATACAGTCAATGTGTTGAAGATAGTTCTACTTTTCATAGAGACTATGACAAAATGGCACAATATCAGAGTGAAGGAATGGGCTGAATGGCCTAAATCTAATGCTATATCTCATGCCGTTTAGGTCATAGGGTATATTATCAGTATAGACTTGTAAGTCTCTGACTTGCTCTTGTAACCCTTGCATTTGGATGCTGATTTGACTTCACGTTCTGGTTAATGGTAACCCCTGTGATATGGACGGTGGGAGGATTCAGTGTCAGCCAGTATTCCATTAATATTTTGAATATGAGCTGCTATCAGTGAGTCTCATCTGGCGGGAGTACATTCTCTTTACGATGATTGTCATTTTCTGTCTGGTATTTTTGATGGATTGATCTTGTTACGCCAATATTGTTGATTTAACTAAAACTGCTGCAATTTACCACAGCACTCAGCAACGGGAAGTCATCGAAAAGTCTAAAATGTTCAATATTAGAAAGACTGTTTTCCTGTTCGTGTTCAAATCAGATAACTTGTCCCTTCGAGATGCTCAACTTGGAACGATTTTTTAAAAAGATTTTTTTGGATGTGGGCATCGCTGGATGTGCCCAGCATTTCTTGCCCATTCCCAGTTGCCCTTGAGAAGGTGGTGGTGAGCTGCCTTCTCGAACTCTTGCAATCTACCTGCTGTGCCGTGACCCATTAGTGATTAAAGAGGGAATTCCAGGATTTTCACGCAGCAACAGTGAAGGAACGGCGATACATTTCCAAATCAGGATGTTGACTGGTTTGGAGCGGAATTTGAAGGTGGTGGTGTTCCCAAACGTCTACTGGTCTTGTCATTCCAGATGGAAGTGTTCGTGAGATTGGAAAGAGCTGTCTGAGGATCTTTGGGTATTTCTCTATTGTGTCTTGGAGATAGTGCACACTGCTGCTCCTGAGTTACCATGGTGAAGGGAGTGAATGCTTGTGGATGTGGTGCAAATCAAATGGGCTGTTTTTTCCTGGATTGTGTCAAGCTTCTTTACTGTTGTTGAGGCTGCACTCATTCAGGCAAGTGAGGATATTCCATCTCATTCCTGACTTGTGCCTTGTGGATGATGGACAGGCTTTGGGTAGTCAGGAGGTGAGTCACTCATGCAGTATTCCTAGCCTCTGATCTGCTCTTATATTCACGTGGCGAGTCCGGTTGAGTTTCTGATCAATTATACCCCCCAGGATATTGATAGTGGGGAAGTTTAGTAATGATAATGCTGCTGAATACAAAGTGGTTATATTGTTTCCTATTGATGACAGTCATTGTCTGAATTTATATGTCTCAAATGTTACTTGCCACTTGCCAGCTTAAGCCTGGATATTGCCCAGATATTGTTGCTTTGTGCATGGACTGCTTCCGTATCTGAGCATTTGCGAATGGTGCTGAACATTTTGCCGTCATCATCGAATATCCCCACTTCTGACCTTATGATGGAAGGAAGGTCATTGTTCGAGCAGCTGAAGGACCTAGGGCATTATTCTAAGGGAGTGCTGCAGAGATGTTCTGGAACTGAGATGACTGACCTCCAACAACAATGACCATTTTCCTATCTGTCAGGTATGACTCCAATAATGGAGTGTTGGCCCGCGATACCATTTTTGCTTGGGGTCCTTATATCACATTTGGAAGAATGCAGCCTTGACGTCAAGGGCTGGAATTCAGTTCCTTTTTCTATGTTTGAACCAAGGCTGTGACGAGGTCAGGAGCTGAGTGACCCTGGCAAACCCCAAACTGGGCGTCACTGAGCAGGTTACTGCTGAGCAGGTGCTGCTTGATAGCACTGTTGATGACATCTTCCATCATTTTACTGATGATGGAGAGTAGACTAATAAGGCGGTATTTGGACGGGTTGAATTTATCCTGCGTTTTATGTACAGAACACACTTGAGCTGTTTTTCCCCATTGTCGGTTTGCAAACGTACTGGAACAGCTTGGCTAGGGGAGCGGGATGGTCTGGAGTACAAGTCTTCAGGGCTATTGTCGGCATGTTACCAGGGCCCATAGCCTTTGCAGTATCCAGTGCCTTCAACCGTTTCTTGATATCAATCAATCGAATTTGCTGAACACTGCTATGTGCAATGTTGGGGACCACCGGAGGAGGCCGAAATGGATCATCCACTCAAAACTGCTGACTGAAGATTGCAACGAAAGCTTCAGCCTTATGTTTTGCCCTGATGTGCTGGGCTCTTCCATTATTGAGGATGGGGATATTTGTGGAGACTCCTGCTCCGGTGAGTTGTTTGATCGTCCGCCACCCTTCACGATCGGATTAGCAGGTCTGCAGAGCTTAATTCTGATGCATTGGTTCTGTGATCGCTAAGCTCTGTCTGTCCCTTGCTGTTTATGCTATCTGGCACGCAAGTATTTCTGTTTGGAAGCTTCAGCAGAGGAACATTTTATCTTTATATATTCGAGCATTCGGAAAGGCGTTCATGAATGTGTATTTCAATCAGGATTTTATTAAAGATGAGATTCCAGAAAAACATAAGCAATGAATGAAAAACAGGGTAACACGAGAAATGGCAGCTGAGTACAACATGTGGTTCCAGGTAGGTCTCATGGTATTACCAAGAGATTATCAATCCAGAAAAATCAGCTCCTGGTCTGGCTGACATGCAACTCCAGACCCAAAGCAATGTCATTGACTCTCAATCGACCCCTGAAATGTCTAATGAGTCATTCAGTTGTACCAATCGCTACAAAGTTTCAAACAAATTCGACTGCTCGAATTTCATTCAGTCTGTTTTGTTTGAAAAGACATTTCAAGGCAGCTGTACACCAGAGAAGATAATGGGTGATTGTGCACTGTACCTGTCACCGGACCAGCATGTCTGTCCAGGATGTATTTATCGTGGGTCAGAGAACCTCAAATATTATGGCATGGAAGTAGGCATTCAGCCCATCGTAGAGTCGCAAGCTCTACAACTGTACAATTGGACATAGAGGGAGTGTGCGAAGAGAGATTTTGTGAGAGAGAAATAAACAGAGAGAATGCAAGTGAAGGGATATAAACGAGAATGTATAGAAAAGGGAGCGACTGACTGAGTGCGAGAGGAAGAGGTGTTAGATGAGGGTGAAGTTAGGTAGATCAGAAGACTGCTTTACGGTAGATAAAAATGGACAGACAGAAGTTATAAGTTTCATTCAGAAATTCTTCTGGACGGCAAGCCCTTTGTCTGTGCGCTGTGCACTGTGAGCACTGTGCTGATACTGCCTGTCATCCCAGATTATGTATTTCCAACAATATCACAGAGCTGGGCAACTGACAGCTGAACAGAACCCATTAGGCCAATAGATTGGTCCCATGGAGAAAGCAGAGTTTTTAAATAGACTGTGCCAAAATCAGTTGGAAATGATAACCACCACCCCGTCTCTACGACACCCGCTCCCCACACACACCCCTCACCGATACTGTATGAGAGACTAGGCCAGAGAATCTCAGTGAGGGGACTCACTGACAGGAGTGAATTCACGATCTTAGCTGTGGGTCAAATAATGATTGATAAAGTTTGCACACCACTTTACTAGTTATGTAATTCACGTTTCAATTTATATAGCTCAATATCAGGAGTACAATATCTCTTTGTACTTTGCATATATTGGTTTGTGCAGAAAATCATTTTGTTCCTGTATTTTATATTGCATAAACGCATTTCAGTAATATTGTCTCTGCTAAATCCTCATTGTAGATGTATTCTTGAATCTGTTCTTCATATGAATTATAAAGCGTAACATTCTAATTATGGTAAATGGGGAACATCACTGTCCTTCCACCCAGTCTAATCAGCCATGTCCCCCAACCCTCTCTGTCTTCTGTCTTTGCCCCAATATCATAATCACAATGTAATTGAAGTCCATTAAAGGACACTTCATGACAGTTCCTTAACATCGATAACATCAACAGCATGACCCACACCTGCCTTCTCTGATCCTGGAATAACAATCTTAACTGCGTTTGTCATGTGCAATTCGCTGTTAACGTGTCCATGCCGTTTGTTTGTTGTAACCCACGTTTTTTTTGGCACATTTTGCTATCAGACCTTCGATGATAGATGTTTTCTCAATGTTTTACTGATTTTGCAATGACTGATCAGTAGTTATTGAATTTATTTCTGTATTTATGAACAGAGAAGCATGTTTATGTTCCATTAAACTTCTGGCATTACTTCCATATCCAAGGCTGACTGAGTGATTACACACAATCAATCTGCCATCTTCAACATTCCTTCCTTCAGTCACACTCGCATATCACACCCAGAATGCATCAATGTTCAACGTTATTTTGAATTTTAATAAAGTAGCATTGAATTCAAAGGGGTTAACTGGAGCTATTTGTTCAGTGATTGTAATGATGTCAGTCTCCATGGATCGTATGCATCCCTGGAGAGTTCCTCTCTTCTATCAATTTTGGAATGCTTTCAGTGTTGTATTCCATATTATGAGCGGGAGCATGGCCAACAGCAGTAACAGGGATTAGCAGCTTCATAGAGAAGGGCAGGAGAGATGGAAATCTGGGAACATTAGACTGGAATGTTCCAACAATGGAGAGGAGTTTATCCGATGGTGTTTACTGGTTTTCCCAACCTTGGATATCATTAGCATCGCGGATTCAAGATGTACTGATGGTTATTCAAGCTGGTTACTATCCTATCCTTGCTATAGTTGGTGTTCCTGGTAAGTCACTCAGTCTGTTTAGTGAAATGGTCTGAACTGATTCGATGCTCACGATATGCAGATTTTGTAAAGGTGCAACCCAACATTTTCAGCTCCAATCAAAGATTCCATTCCTTAGAAATTATAACTAGCAAGCTATTATTTACAAATTACTTACCAATACGCGAGGATAAAACATACTGTTCTCAACCTCATTAATTCGTTTTCTCCTGCAAAGTGTACATCTCCATATCCTCCCCACATACCAATCCTGTCCAGTACCACCATTAATACGCACCAGTCTCCTCCTCAGGCTCAGTTCAATTCCTGAATAAACCATCGTTTGTACCGTTGTTAATTCCAGATACATCTGTTTCAAGTCCCTTCTAACCACGTGTCCATTGCAAAATAATTGCACTTGAGATGTTCAACTTGTTCTCTGCACAAAATCTGAAAGATGGGCAGACAGTGTATTGGCTCGTATTGACACGTCATTGGCTCGTATTCTAGAACCATAGAATAATAATCTGTTGATATCGACTTGCCTTATGCCCATTAGAGAAGGCAGTGGGTCATCCTTCTCTGGTCAAGTCTCTGTTTAACTGCAAACCCACGGCAATTTGCTTTACTATTTATTGTCCTGTGGAACAGCTGACAGCCACTCAGTTCTAGATCGACATAACATGCTGGCCTGACCAGGGCTGCACACATCCCGTGAGGGCAGAACAAAAGGTAAGGTAGCTCCCTTCCTCTGCCTGCATCCCATATTCCAACGACTCATTTCCATTCAGTTAGGTAGCCATACACTGTTTTAGATGTATTCTTTGTGATTAGGTCTCTTCCAAGAGTGATGCCCAGCTCCATGGGCACCTCTGGTGCTGGCTTTATTAATGCTGACCTACAGATGTAAGGATGTTTTTAAATTCTACGTCAGTGGCAGTGCATTGTAAATGAATGGTTTCCTGTGTCACACGAAAGAAATGGAGCCAGCTAAGTGAGGGAAAGGAATTATTGTGATCAAACCTGAGAGTGTTGTTGAGGCAGTGTTTGGGGTATTGTGGAGAGATTTTCTTTCCTTTATAAGGAGTGATCTCCTTCCCACAGAGAGAGTGAAGAAGAGTTCCACCAGATTAATCCCTGGGATGGTGGCACCATGAGGAGTGAGTGAAGGTTGATCTCCAGCGCTGTGAGAGAATAACAGGTGATTGCATTGCACCCTGAGAGGGATGGACAATCACTCCTTATAGTCTAAACGGACAATGGGAAGGTGATAAATTCCATGAGTGCTATTTCACTCAGGATGCATGATTCTGGATAGTTTAAGTGCTTGGGCGGACGTTACGCCTACCCACCCCAACCCCATTCCCCATTGAGAGAGACGGAGAGGTCCAAGTTTTGAATATACTCTCCCCACATTAATACAGTGCAGTTGGTATGTGATCCTGCACTGAATGTCATATTATCCACCACCCTGACAGCAGCCGCAATACATTCATTTTAAAACAGTTAACTATTCCCAAAAGCTTCTGACCTTCATGAAGAACATGCATCTATCTTGTCAGAGATGCAAGGTACTTCCTTAAGGTTGAGACCAGAAGACTATAAGGCATTGGAGCATAAATTAGGACAGTTAGCCCATCGGGTCTTCTCCGTCATTCAATCATCGCTGATAGGTTTCTCAAACCCATTCTCCGACCTTCTCCCCGTAACCCTTCATCCCCTGGATAATCAAAAACTATCTATCTCCCTCTCAAATATACTCAATGACCAGCCTCCACAGCCTTCTGTGGCAATACATTTCAAAGATTCACCCTTCTATGGTACAATAACTTTCTCCTTATCACTGTTCTAAAAGGTGATCGCTTTTATCTAAGGCTGTGCCCTCGGATTATAGTCCAATGGAAAATTCTTATTAACATCCACTGTGTCCAGGTCATTCAGTATTCTGTCTATTTCAATTACATTCCTTCTCATCCTTTCAAACTTTATCAAGTATAGACTCAGAGTACTCAAACATTCCTCACGCCACAAGCTTTTCATTCCGATGACCATTCTCGTGAAAATCTTCTGAACACGCTCCAGGACCAGTACATCCTTCCTGAGATATGGAGCTCAAAAATGAGCACAATACTCCAAATGTGGTCTGACCAGAGCCGTATACAGTCAGTTCTTATATTCAATTCTTTTTGGAGTAAATGCTCCCAATCATAATTGCAATTGCCCTCCTAAATACTGTCAACCTGCAAGCTGACCTTGACAGAACACTGCACTCGAACTCCCAAGTCCCTTTGCACTTCAAATTTCTGAATTTCTCGCCATTTAGAAAATAGACCATGCCTCTATTCTTCGTGCCAAAGTGCATGACCTCACACTTTCCAACGTTGGAATGCACCTGACGATCTCTTTACCTGTCCAAATCCTTGTTCAGCCTCTCCGCTTCCTCAATACGACCTGACCATTTCCCTATCTTTGTATCGTCTGCAAACCTAACCCGAGTGCTCTCAGTTCCCTCATCTAGATTGTTAATGTAAAAAGTAGAAAGTTCTGATTCCACCACTGAGCATTTTGGATCACCACTTGTCACAGGCTGCAATCCTGAGAAGTACACTTTTATCCCCACTCTCTGCTTTCTGACAGACAGATGAGCTTCTATCCATGACACTACCTTCCCTCTAACACCACGGACCCTCATCATACTCAGTAATCTCCTGTGTGACACCTTGTCAAAGGTCTTCTTGAATTCCAGGTGGATACCATCCATTGGCTGTGCTTGGTCGAGCTGCTCATTTCCTCTTCATAGAATTCCAATAGATCTGTCAGGCATTAACTTCCCTTGATGAAATCATGCCGACTTTGCCCTATTTTACCAAATACTTTCAAGTATTCAAAAATCTCATCCTTCACAATGTATTCCTGGATCTTACCCACGACAGAGGTTAAACTATTCATGGTGTTTTTTTAAAATCTTTTTCCTTACTCTCTTGTTAAAAAGGGGTGCCACGTTAGTGGGTTCCCTGTGCTCTGGGATCGTTCCTTACTCTAGTGATTGCTGAAAGATCACCATGATTGCCTCCACTCCCTCTTCAGCTATCTTCCTTACAACACTGAGATGTAGTCCATCTGGTCAAGGATATTTAACCACCTTCAGGCCATTACATTTTTTTTTCTAGCATGTTCTCCATGGTGGGAGCCATCATACTCAGCTCTGGCCCCTCAATCTCTTGAATGTTTAAGGAATTACTCGTGCCTTCCACCATGAAAGCTGATGCAAAGTAATTATTCAGTTCCTTGGCAATTTTCTTGTTCCCCACTGCTATCTCTCCATTATCATTTTCCAGCAGTCCAATGTTCACAGAAAGAAACTGTTACAGTATTCCTTTATTTAACTGGCTAGCTTACCCCCATATGTAATAATCTCCCTTCTTGTTTTATGTTGTTTGCCCTCTGCTTTGTCTTTGTCAGCTTTCCAATCCTCAAGTTTCCCACTGCATTTTGCCACATTATATCATTTCTCTTCTGCTTTTATGCTATACCGCAGTTCCCTAGTCAGCTATGGTTATCTCATCCTCCCTATACAAGCCTCTTTTTCCTCAGGATAAATCTCTGCTGTATCCTGAATAACTCCAAAAATCTCCTGCCATTGCTGCGCCGGTCTCCCAGTCAATTCTATCCAGCTCCTCACTCATGCCTGTGTAATTGCCTTTAGTCAGCTGTAATACCGTTACTTCTGATTCTAACTTCTCTGTCTGAAACTGTAGACAAAATTCAATCATATTATGTTCACTGTCACCTTAAGCTCCCCTCATCTAGTCTGCCTACACAAGCTGCTCCAAAAAGCCATATCATAGACATTCCACAAATTCCTTGTCCTGCCAACCACTATCAATCTGAATTCCCAGTCCATCTGTATAATAAGATCCCATATGATCATTGTAACTTTGCCTTTCTTGCAGATCTTTCTAGCTCCTAGTGTATCTTACACCTCAGCTCCCTGTATATAACTCCAACTGCATTTTCTCACCTTTTTGATTCCTCAATTCTACCAACACAGATTCTATACCATCTGACCTTATTACATTTCTTAATATTGATTATTGATTCAATTCCATTCTTAATACTGAGAAAACTCTATATCTCTGCCCACCTGCCTATCTTTTCGACAGGATGAATATCCTTGAATATTCAGCTCCCAATCCTGATCCACTTGCAGCGATGTCACTGTAATGCCCACTATGTCGCACCTGCCAATTTATGGATGAGTCACAAGCTCATTTACCTTATTCCTTATACTGCATACTTTCTGATATAATAGTTCAGTCCTGTATTACCCGTCGCTCTTCTCATTGTCATTTGTTTGTAGATGTTGGTACCTACACGGACCCTGACCACTGGATCATTCCCCTCCCTCTCCAAGTTCTGCATCCAGATGATTTATCCCAAACCCGAGCACCATGTAAGCAACACAACCTTCAGAACTCTTAATCCCGATCACGGAAAACCGTATCTATGCTTTTAACTATACTATCCCCAGTTATCCATCTTTGGGCAGCATGGTGGCACAGCAATGCTGCCTCACAGTGCTAGGGGCTTGGGTTTATTTCCAATCTCTGGACCCTGTCTGTGTGGACTTTGTACATTCTTCTGGTGTCTGCATTGGGCGCATTAACTCTTTTCTCTCTCCACAGTACGTCTCTGTGTTTGCTTCAGATTTCTCCCATCTACAGCATTTTTCCATTTGTTCGATGGACAAATGCAGCAAATGTGACAGGTTTTTGTAAAAGCAGCCATGGTTCGCGGATTCTTCTGAGTGTTTAGGAATCTTGCCTGGCCATTTGTCTGAGTGCAGTGTCCCTGGAGGCCCATTCCATCTCTCTCAGTTCACTCAGTCCATCGTTACTACATGCAGCCTTTCCTTTTGCCACCCTTGGGACTCCCCACACCCCATTGCCTGGCACTGGATACCCCCTTCGCAGGACTGTGCACACAACGACAATGGGAACTTTCTGACCCGCTGGGGATGCCGGATAAAGACCCTGCCATTGAAAGGAACAGAATAACTAGAATCCAATTGAATAGCAAAGCTGAGTAAACAGGCTGAATTATATCCATCTGCTCTGACATTTTCTAATCTTCTGTTTATCCTCGTCCATCTGCAAATAGAAGGTCCATATGGATGCCTTGTCAAACAGGTTTGGCGACGGGGATAGATATCAGATCCGGTGGTCATTGGACTGATTCAGTGGTCTCACTTTCCTGACGTCACACTTAAGTTTTTATTGTCAAGTCTATCCAGTTTAAAGAAAAGACCTTGCTGGAGTTGTGCTGAAAGGATATTTGAATTTTGGAGACATTAGAATATGTCACGTGCGAGTGAGGTTAGGAATCGTAAGGTAGGACAGTTAATTACATGATCAAAATTCTGGTTGGGGAGACAGCACTTCCGATATGTGGATCATTGGGATTCCCGAGTCGGGAGGATATACACAAAAAGAACAGGATGAACCTGAACTGGCAGCAATTTACGATATGTGGATCATTGGGAATCCTGGGTTGGTAGGATATAAACAAGATGGACGGGATGGACTTGAACTGGCAGCAACCTTCTGGCAGGCAGGTTTGCTATTGTCCTTTACGAGGGTTTAAACCAGTGTGTGGCGGTGGTGGGGGAAGGGTGTGTGGAACCACAGCAATAGGTCCACAGGTACAGTGACTGAGGAGGATTAATACCAGTACAGCTAAGACCAACAAAACAAAACAGAGGGTACGGAACACAGTGGCCTGGCAGAGTGAAGTGTGCTGATTTTAATATGACGAATCTGTGTGTTTGAACAGATATTTTGATGTCGCTGCATGTCAGAAAACAGGAAGAGATAATGGTTAATTGTCCACTGTGTCCTTCACTGGACCAGCTTGTCTCTCCAGGCACCAAAACTTGTTACTGTGGGTCAGAGAACTTCAGAATTAATACAACACAGAAGGAGGCCATTCAGCCCACCATGCGGCCATGAGGTCTCCAACTTGACAACTTAAAAATAGAGGTAATGATCGGAGCTAGACTGAGAGGGAGATAAATAAACAGAGAGAAAGACAGTGAAGTGAGATAAACAGAGTGAAAAAAGGAGCAACAGAGTGAGTGACAGCAAGGGGTGTCAGACGAATGTTATGTTAGATCAGGAGATAGCATGAGGAGAAATACACAGGAACTTTTCTTAGAAACTCTCATAGACTGTAAGCCCTTTGTCTGTTGCCATACCCTGTGAGCACCATGCTGATACTGGCTGTCATCCCAGATCATTTATCGCCAATAACATCCCAGAGCTGAGTTGCTAACAGCTAAACACAATCCAATAGACCAATACATTTTTTCCTGGGAGAAGGTGGATTAATTTAAATATTTTGTGCCAGCAGGAACCTATAGCCACTCTACACACTGCGTGAGAGGCAGGGTGGAATCTCAGTGAAGAGAATCACTGGCAGATGGGAAATCAGGATCGCAGCTGAGGGTCAAATAATGATTGGTAAAGTTTTGACACGACTTGCATGGTTTTGTAATTATCATCATAATTTATATAGCTCCACATAGTGAGTGTCTTTTAACAATATTATCTTTTTGTCATTTTCATATTTTGGTATGTACAGAAAATCTTTTTTATCTTTGTATTTTGTGTTGAATGAACACATTTTATTACTGAGGGAAAAGGACCTTCTCCGGTGGGACACTCGTCATCTGAACTGTGCTGGGACCAGAAACTGATTAGCAGTGTTGGGGGGGCGGGGGGGTGGAGCAGTTATAGAGTTTAATTAGAAAAGCCGAATTAAAAGATGGAGGAAAGAGTACACAACTCAGGAGAGGTTATTAAAATCTCCAGCACAGACACAAATAGGACAGAGCATCTGGAAATGTTTATCATATCAAACTTCAAGCACACTGCACAAATGAATGACAATGAGTAGAGGGACCGTTAATGCTGGACTGAAGGGGTTACAACTGAATGCATGCTGTATAAGGAATAAGGTAAATGAGCTTGTGGTGCAGAATTAAATTGGCAGGTATGAAGCGGTCGGCATCACGGAGATGTGGCTGCAAGGGGATCTTAATATTTAAGGATATTTATCCTATCGAAAAGATAGGCAGGTGGGCAGAGGGAATGGATTTGCATTATTAGTAAGAAATGACATTAAATTAATAGTAAGAAAGGAAGTAAGTTCAGATGGTTTAGAATCTGTGTGGGTAGAATTGAGGAACTACAAAGGTTACGACAACCACAGTTGAAGTCTTGTACAGGGCTCCAAAGAGTAGTCAGAAGCTGGGGCACAAGATACACAAGGAGATAGAAAAGATGTGTAGGAAAGGCAAAGTGCAGTAATCATGGGTGATTTCAGTATGCCGGCGAACTGGGAACATCAGATTGGTAGTGGATCGCAAGAAAAGGAATTTTAGGAATGTTTCTGAGATGGCTTTTTGGAGCAACATCTGGTGGAGCCCACTCGGGAACAGATGATACTGGATTGAATGTCGCAGGATTCGTAATGGAGATTAAGGTGAAGGTAAACTTCGGAAGCAATGATCAGAACATGGTTGAATTTCTTCTGCAATTTGAGAGAGAGAGGGTAGAACCAGAGGTAACAGTATTTCAGCTGAATAAAGTCAGCTACAGAGGCATAAGGAAGAAGCTTGGTAGAATTGACTGGGAGAGGGGTCAAGCATGAAAGACAGGGGAACAGCAATGGCAGCAGATTCCAAGATTAATTCAGGAGGCACAGCAGGGATTCTTGCCGAGGAATAGAGGCATGGTACAGGGAGGATGAGGCAGCCAGGGCTGACGAGGGAAGTCAGGGATTGCATACAAGCAAAAGAGCAAGCGTATAATGTGGTGAGGGGTAGGGGAAAGTAGAGAATTGGGAAACTTACAAAGACTAACAGAGGGTAAAAAAGGACAGAGAAGATTAGATATGGAGGTAAGCTAAACAGTAATACAACGGCGACTGTAAGAGGTTCTTTAATATAAAAAGTGCAAAAGAGAGGCAAAAGTGAATATGAACCACTGGAAAATGATGCTGGAGAGACAGTAATGGTAACAAAGAAACGAATGAGGAACTTTGCATCAATGTTCATGGTGGAATCACGAGTAATTTCCAAAAATTGAAGAGAGTGAGAGCGCAGAGCTGAGTCTGGTGATCATCACCAAGGAGAACATGCTGGAAAACTGAATTGCCTGAATTTGGATAAATCCCCTGAACCATATGGAATACACCCCAGCATTGTAAGGGAGATAGCTGAAGAGATAGTAAAAGTGAAATTGGTAATCTTTCAGGAATGACGAAAATCAGGAATGGCTGGAAAATTGCTAATGTGACACTCCCTTTCATAAGGGAGTTAGGCAGAAAATGGAAAATTACAGATTGATTAGCCTAATCTTGTTTGTGGGTAACATCCAGGAATCCATCGTGAAGGATGGGATTTCTGAATACTTGGACGTATTTAGCAAAATAGTGCAAAGTCAGCATTGTTTCCTCAATGGAAGATCATGCCTGACAAACCTGCTGGAATACTTTGATGGAGTAAGGAGCAGATTTGCCCAAGGAGAACCAGCTTCTCTAAAATCCTTTGATAAACGCCACGCAGGAGGCTATTGAGAAAGATTAGGATCCTTGGTGTTACAGGCAAGGTGCTAGCTTGGATAGATGGATGGCTGTCTGACAGAAAGCAGAGATGGGGATAAAAGAGTCCTTCTCAGGATGGCATCCAGTGACAAGTGGTTTTCCTCAAGACTCAATGTTGGGACCACAAAATTCGCTTTGTGTATTAATAGTCTACATGAAGGAACTAAGGTCATTCTGACTAAGTTTTCAAACAGTGCAAAGATGGAATAGAGGGATAGGTAGCATCGAAGAGGTTGTTCGGCTGCAGGAGAGTGCAGTAGCACCCTCTAGCACCCCTCTGATGCTTGCCTTCCTGACCACCAACCTCAGGATACAACGTATCATCCTCCACCATTTCTGGCACCGACAGTCAGACCACACCACCAGAGATATACTTTCCTCCCCACCCCTATCAGCATTCTGCTGAGACCATTCCCTTCACCACTCCCTTGTTAGGTTCACGTGCCCCCCTCCCACACCCCAACAAGCCAACTTCCACTCCTGGCACCTTCCCTAGCCATTGCAAGAGGTATGAAACATGTGCCAACAACTTCCTCCTCACCTCCATCCCAGGCCCAAAGGATCCTTCTACATCAGGCAGAGAATATCCCGCGCATCCAAACACGTCATCTACTCTGTCCATTGCTCCTGGCCTCCTCTACACTGGGGAGACAGGACGTCAACTTGCAGAACGGTTCAGGGAACACTCTCCGTCACACACCCAATAATTCCACTTCCCTGTGGCTGAATACTTCGCCTCCCCCTACCACTCTTCAAAGGACATGCAAGTTCTTGGCTTCTTCCAATGCCACATTCTAGCCACAATTCGTCTGGAGGAAGAGCGCGTCGTCTTCCACCTTGGAACCCTTCAACAACATGGTATCCAGCGCAATGTCACCAGTTTCCTCATCTCCCCTCCCTCCACCTTATCCCAGATCTAACCTTCCAACTGAACACCGCCTGTTGAACTGTCCTACCCGTCTATCTTCCTTCCCATCTATCCACTCCACCTTCCACTCGCACCAATCATCTCCATTTAGCCATCGCCTTCCAAGCTACCTTCCTCCCACCCCCTCCCATTCATCTCTCAAACCCTTTCTGCCCACCCACTTCATTCTTGATAAAGGCTTTATAACTGAAACGTCGAATATCCTGTTCCTCAGAGTCCACCTGACTGGCTGTGCTTTTCTAGCACCACACTTTATGACTCTGTTCTCCAGCATCTGCTGTCCTCACTTTCTCCTGCTGAAGGATTTGCACAGGTTAGGGGAGTGAGCAAAGAAGTGGCAGATGGAGTATAACGTGGGCAAGTGTGAGGTCATGCAGTTTGCCAGGAAAAAATAAATGCATGGACTATTTTCTTAATAGCGATCAAGTTCAGAAGACTCCAGGGGAGGGGGTGGGTTGGTTCTAGTCCAAGGATCTTGAAAGGTAAACCTGCAGGTTATCAGCAGTTGGGAAGGCAAATAAAATGATTCCATTTATTTCAAGAAGGCTTGAATATAAATGCAGGGATGTATTTCTGAGGCTCTACAAGATTTTGGCCAGGCTACAGTTGGATTATTGTGCACAGTTTTGGGTCCCATATCTCAGGAAGGATGTACTGGCCCTGGAGCATTTTTCAATAAGATCCATGAAAGTGGTCCCAGGAATAAAAAGCTTAACGTATGAAGAACATCTGAGGCCTCTAGGTCTATATTTGATAGAGTTCAGCAGGATGTTAGGAGGTCTAATTGAAACTTACAGAATATTGAATGACCTGGACAGGGTGGATTTTGGGACGATACTTCCATTGGAGGGGAGATTAGGACCCAGGGGACAGAGTAAAGAGAAGACCTTTTTCAAACACAGTTAAAGACGAACCTCTTCAGCCAGAGAGTGATGAATCTATGGAATTCACTGCTACAGAAGGCTGTCGAGGCCAGGTAATTGAGTATATTTCAGAGTAAGACAGTTAGGTTCCTGATTGTAAAGGGGATGAATGGTGACAGATAGAAATCGGAAGAATGGGGTTGAGAAGCTTAACAACCATCATTGAATAGGGCAGCAGGCTCAATGGGCTGAATGGCCAAATTTCTGCTCCAATGTCTTCTGGTCGTATGGTTAATATTAGCTCTCCTCATTCCTCATTGGAGATGCGTCCTGGAATTGATTTTCTTATGATTTATAAAGAGTAACATCCCAATTCTGATGACTGGGAAATATCATGTTCCCTCCCTCCAGTCTCTGCAGCCATGTCCCCAAGAACATAATGACACTGAAATTGAAAACCAATGCATGGTACTTAATCACAGTTGATTGACGTTGACACCATTAACAGCACGACACTCATCTGCCCTCTCTGATCCTTGGCTAACCATTTGAATTGTGTGCCACATCATATTCTCTGTTAACATATCCATGCCATTTGCCTGTTACAACTCATGTAGTCGTAGGCACATTTGCCTGTCAGGTTATGGACTAGAAAAGGTCTCTCCATATTTTACTGACGTTATAATCACTGATCAGTAGTTGCAGACTGTATGTTTCCATTTATAAACGGAGAAACTTGTTTATGTTCTATAATCCTTTGACATTACTCCCATATCCAAGGCAGATTGAATGATTACACACAATCAATCTACCATCTCCAATATTCCTTCCCTCAGCCACCCCCACATATCCCAAGCTAAATGAGTAAATTTTAAATGTTATTTTGAATTTTAATAAAATCAATATTGAACTCAAAGGGATTAAATTGAGCTATTTGTTCAGTGACTGTGATTATTGTCAATCTCCGTGAGTCCTAATTATCCCAGTGGAGAGTTTCCAACATTGAAAGATAAATGGGCTCTATTCAATGTGCTATCCCATAGTGTGAGTAGGAGCATCACTTACAGCACTAACAGGGATCAGCAGCTCGAGAGAGAGAGAGAGCGGGAGGAAAGATCAGAATCTGAGAACATTAGACATGAACGTTACAGTAATGATTCATAATCTGAGGACCATGGATTGGAATGTTCCAACAATGAATCGGAATCTGAGAACATTAGACTGGAATGTTCCAACAATGGATCAGTATCTGAGAACATGAGACTGGAATGTTCCAACAATTGACCGGAGTTTATCCGGGTGGTCTTTACTGGCTTTCTCAGCCTTGGATATCATTAGCATATCGGATCCAGGATATCCTTTGGATTATTCAAGGTAGTTATTATCCCATCCTCGCGATAGTTGGTGTTCCTGGTAAGTCTTTATATTTGTCTACTAAACTGGGTTGAACTGAATTTCTGCTCATGATATGTAAATTTGCAAGTCAATATCTTCAGTTCCAAACAAAAATGTATTTCCTTATATATTATAACTATCAAACTACGATTTATACATTATTCACTGATATGCGAGAAGGAATCAGACTCTTCTCAAACTCCATAATCCATTTTGTCTTTCACAGATTTACATCTCCATGTCCTCCCCACTCACCAATCCTGTCCAATACCACCATCATGGTATCCCAGTCTCGTCCTCAGTCTCAGTGCAATATCTGAATAAACCATTTGTGCCTTTGTTCAATCCGGATGCAACAGTTTCACGTTCCTTGTAATCACATGTCCATCACTAAATAATTGCTCTTGAGAATGTTTAACTTGTTCTCTGCGCATAAGGGAAGGTAGTTTATGGTGATCAAGCCAATGACTCAAAATCTAGAGCACAGAATAATAGTCTGTTGATATCTCATGAAGGAAATTGGGGAGTTTAAAAGCAACTATTATCATTTGTTATAAAAACCAATCTGCTTGCCTGAAGTCCTTTAGGGAAGTCAATGTGTCATGCTTCCCTCGTCAGGTTTCCGTGTGACTTCTGTGATGAGCACTGGGTGTACTGTACCTTTGAGAGAATTAAAAACCAACAATAACTACCTGACAGCACCAAGAGTTCTGAAGAATAGATAAAATGTAACATTTGGTCGAACAACCCAATGAGCTTATTGGCTCGAAACAAATTCAATCAAAACAAGTTTTAAATGATACCCCAAAATACCCACCTCCAACCAAGTTTTAATTTATTATATTGACAATCGTAACAGCCAATGATACATTCCAATAGTTTGGCGGTACAAGACCATGGAAAATTGGACAGTTGAGAGGAGAACTGCCAAGGTACTAGCATGCAAAGACTGCCTGAAAAATAGCTCTCCTCTATGTACCTTTATTGACTAGTAACTGGTGAAGCAGAGTCCCCAAGAAGAAAAGAAGACAGGAATATGGAGAAGAACCGAAAGCTGCTTGGTTTTGAGATAAGATGTTTTGTTTTGTAAATCTTAATTAGGAGTCTTATCGCACTAGTACTGTGGAGGGGGAAGGTCAAAGACAGGTTAAAGGAAGAAGTTGTAAATAGTCATTCGTTTATTATTCTCTGTTATACTTTGAGAAATAAAGTTGTTTATTTTTACTTTAAATAGATTTGGAGTCTAGAATTATCACAGATTACTGCATGGGATAAATGTTTTCTCTGTTGCTGGTTTTAATTAAGCAGGAAGATCTATCCTCTGTTGTGACACTACAAATCCAAGCTATGCGTTTTACTCTTTATGGTACTGTAGAACAGCTGAACCAGCCACTCAGTTCAAGATCTGCATAACATGTTGCCCTGACCAGGGCTTCATACATCCTGTGAGAGAAGAATAAAGGTAAAGATAGCTCCCTTTTTTCTGACTGCTTTCTGTATTGCTACATCTTATTTCCATTCAGGTACGTGATAATCGGCTATTTTAGGTGTATTCAATCTCATTGAAATTCTCCCCGAGAGTGATGCACATCTCCATAGGTATCTCTGATGCTGGCTTTATTGATGCTGACGTACAGATGTAAGGGATTTATAAATTCCATATCAGTCGTAGTGCACAGAGAAGAAATGGCCTTTAGTGGTACATGAAAGAAATGGCGATGTCTAAGTGAGAGAAAAGATGTTTATGGACAATCCCTGCGAGTGTTGTTGAGGCAGTGTTTGGGGTACTGTGGTTAGATTTTCTCTCAAGTTTCACCAGACTAATCCCTGGGATGATAGCACCATGAACAGAGAGTGAAGCTCAGTGAGAGAATAAGAGGTGGTTGCATTGAACCTTAAGGGGGATGGTTCAATCACTCATGATGTTCTAAACAGACACTGACACGGTGATAAGTTTCATGGCTTTTTTCACTCAGATTGCATGATTCTCGATAGTTTAACAGCCTCTGAGAACGTTTCACCCAATCACCCCCACTCCCTATTTCAACTGAGACAGAGAGAGAAAGAGAAGAGAGAGAGAGAGAGAGACTGAGAGAGAGAGGCTCTGGCTTTTGAATAAACTCTTGCAACATTAATACAGTTCAATTTGTGCGTGATCCTGCCATGAACGTCATGTTTTCCATAATCCTGACAGCAGCAACTATACCTTCATTATAAAAGTGTTAACTCTTTCCAGCAGTGTAGAGAGAAGGAAAATCTATTTACGCCACAGGAAAGAAACGGAGATGTCGAAGAGGAAAAAGAGTTATTATGATACTCGCTGAGAGTTTTGTTGAGGCAGTATTTGGGATGTTGTGGACAGACTTTCTCTCCTTTATAAGGGACGATCGCCTTGCCACAGAGAGTGTGCAATGAAGTTTCATCAGACTATTCACTGGGATGATGGTGCCGTGAGGAAACAGTGAAGATTAATCTCTGGCGTTGTGAGAGAATGAGAGGCGATTGCATTGAAACTTGAGCGGGAAGGACAGTCACTCACGATATCTAAATAGACACTGATACGGTGAAATATTCCATGGCTTCTTTTTTACTCGGGTTGCATGACTGTCGATAGTTTAAGAGCCTCTGAGAATATTCCCCTCACTTCCCACCCAATCCCCATGTCGCATGAGAGAGACAGAGCGCCAGTCTTTGAATAAACTCTCCCCACGTTAATACAGTGCATTTGGTGTATGGTCCTACACTGGAAGTCTCGTTATCCGCAATCCCTACAGCAACCACAATACCTTCATGATAAAACAGTTAACTGTTCCCACAAGATTCTGATCTCCATGGAGAACATGGGTGTGTCTTCTCGGTGATGGAAGATGCATCCTTGAGATTTGGCACGAATCATTTGGCTTCCCTCCTCATTGCCAGCAAACTATGTTAAAGCAGCACACAATCTACAAACAATGGAACCATGATTAACATCATGGAGTCCTCTATCAGTGCCGTCTCGGTTGCATTGGTTTGCCATGTTGGAATATCTGTGACCCCCTCATGTTCCGTATAACTGTCTCGTATGGATGAATAACCTCCTCCTGGTCTCATGGAACAGGTTTAAGGATCTGATTGGTCTCTGCCTATTCCTGTTTAACAGCTCGATGCACTGAACAGGCCACTCTTCTTCCTGCATAACAGGCAGGAGTATTGAATGTGCTGTCACTCTTCCTGTTCCTGAATGCTAGCACATATCCATGTGCAACCAGCTGGAGATGCTGAATGAGCTCCTCTTTTAACTGTGGAAATGTGCAGTGTCTGGCCGTGCTGTTACATAAATGTTACCGACACTTTAACAGCACAACCCGGAATGCAGTCCGGGTCTTGCTGCACATGGACACAGAATGGTTCGGGAGCTGTTGGGGGACAAAATGTTCTGAACATTCTGTGATCTTCAGTCATCATACCTACTTCCGATCTTATGATGGGAAAATACATTGATGGAGCAGCTGAAGATGTTTGTGCTGAGGGGACTAACCTGAGGATCCCCTGCAGAGATATCCTGGGACAGAAAGGATTGTTGGTGACTGACCCCAAATCTCTTTATTTGTATTCTGAAAGACCCCATCCAGAGGGAAGGTTACACCTGATGCACATTCAGCTCAACTAAGTAGGTGGTCCCGATGCCATCCTCAGTCAAATATACTGCCTTGATATCAAAGCCATTCGCTCTTTCCTGAGCCCCTTTGTTCGCCTCTTGTTCATATCAATAGGTGACGGTGTATGTGTAGAGCGTGCTTTCCTCTCACAGAAGGTCATCACTGTCAGGAATTATCTGGGCGAGAGAGCTAGGGGAGCTATATCACTGAAAGCATTTAAGGAGGAGGTAGGTGGATGTTTAACCTGTCAGAGAGCGAAGGGATGAGGAATTGGGCATTAAAGAGGAGTTACTGTCAACAGCATATCAGCCATGATGTTATGCAATGGCTTGATCATCCGACTTACCTGATATTGTTCCTTTTGTCCTCATATTCAGTAATTGCAAAGTTAATGGCTGTAATTTTTCTGAATGTTCTTTTATTGAGCGTTGCAATCAGAGAGATTAAAGTATTTTGTGAGTCATCTCTGGTTGAGACATGGGGACTGTATTCACGGTGAATCTGGGTCTATAATATGACCAACAAATGAACCACAAGTTGCAGAGGGGAAACACTCTGTAATGAGACCAGAGGCGTCTTTCGAACCAAATAACATTTCCAGCGGACACCAAACCATGTGTGACAGTCTTGAGGGACTGAATGAGATGCTGTGTTACTGTTGACCAGGTATTTGGAGCAAGTGGCCTCCATCTGCTCCTTGTAGGAGCTTGAGGAGTTGAAAACAAAATAGCAACACAGGACTGAGCAGCAGGAGTGGGCTATGAGATACTTTGTCACCGTTCCATGTGCTTTTGGTCTCAGCAGCATGTTTCTGTGTGTATACCATTTTACTACATACAAAAACAACTTTGAATAAATGCAAACATCAAGCACCGCAGTCCTCTGGGGAAGGGAATTTCCACTTGAACAGCCCTTTGAGAATTTCTCATTTGTGTTCCAACAAATGTTGGAGCCGATCCAAATGTACTGTCTAAACCTGTCGGTCAATTCCTAAGCATCTGTATCGCTCTGCTCCCCACTTACACATGCATCTGTCTACACGCATCTTAAATGTATCTACCGTGCCTGTCTCTACCACCTCTACCGGCAACGCATTCCAAACGACCACCACCCTCTGTGTGAAGTACTTACCGCGTGTATTCCCCCTTAAACTTTCCACCTCTCACCTTGAAAGTGTGACCTCTCGTTATTGAATCCTTCACCCTGGGAAAAGGCTTGTCTCTATCCACCCTTTCTAGACCCTTCATAATTTTATAAAGCTCAATCAGGTCCTCACTCAATTTCCTTATTTCTAATGAAAATGAATCTAACCTACTCAACTTTTCTTCACAGTTAGCACCTTCCATACCAGGCAACATCCTCGTAAATCTTCTCTGCGCCCTCTCCAAAGCATCCACATCATTTTGGTAATGTGACGACCAGAACTGTACATAGTATTCTAAATGCGGCCAAAGCAATGTCTTGTCAGCTGTTATGCTCAATACCCCGTCCAATGAAGACAAACATACTATATGCCTTCTTGACCACTCTATTCATCTGTGCAGCAACCTTAAGGGTATAACGGACCTGCACTCCCAGATTTCTCTGCTCATCAACTTTTTAAAAGGCTCTTCCATTCATTGTATAATTCGGTCTAGAATTACTCTTGCCTAAATGCCTCCCTCACATTTGTCTAGATTGAAATCCATCTGCCACTTTTCCGCCGAACTGTCCAGTCTATCTATATCAAAAAGGAGAAAGTGAGGACTGCAGATGGTGGAGATCAGAGCTGAAAAAGCACAGCAGGTCAGGCAACATCCAAAGAGCAGGAGAATCGATGTTTCGGGAATATCTTCGATTCCTTAAGAAGGGCTTATACCCAAAACGGTGATTCTCCTGCTCCTCGGATGCTGCCTGACCAGCTGCGCTTTTCCAGCAACACATTTTTCAGTTTATCTATATCATACTGTATTCGTTGACATTCCCTTATGCTTTCTGCTCCTCCACCAATCTTCATGTCATCTGAAAACTTGCTGATCATACCAACAGCGCCCTCTTCCAGATCATCTTTTTATATTCCAAACAACAGTGGCCCCAACGCTGACCCCTGTGGAACATCACTGGTCACTTTTCTCCATTGCCAGAAACTCCCTTCAACTACTACTTCTGTCTCCTGCTGTTCAACTAGTTCTTTATCCATCTAGCTAGAACACCCTGCACATCATATGACTTCAATTTCTCCATTTTTCTACCATGGAGAACCTTATCAAAATCCTTACTGAAGTCCATGTATATGACATCAACAGCCCTTCCTTCATCTATCACCTTGGTCACTTCCTCAAGGAACTCAATTACATTAATAAGACACGAACTCCCCCGCGCAAAACCATGTTGCCTATCACTGATAAGCCCATTCTTTTCTAAATATAAATAGATGCTATCCCTCAGTACCCTCTCCAGCAACTTTCCCACCACCGAGTCAGGCTCACTGGTCTGTAGTTACCTGGAATATCCCTACTACCCTTCTTGTACAGGGGGACAAAATGAGCAACCTTCCAGTCCTCTGGCACCTCACGGTATTTAAGGATGCCATAAAGGTATCTGTCAGAGCCCCAGCTATTTCCTCTCTCGCCTTCCTCAGCAACCTGGGATAGATCACATCCGGTCCTGGGCATTTGTCCATGGCAATAACCAGTAGACTACCCAACATATCTTCCTTATTTATGTCAATGTGATCCAGACTAATCAAACTTCGATATCTAATCTCAACATCCATCATGTCCCTCTCCTCAGTGAACACTGATGCAAAGTAATCATTCAGAATCTCACCCATTCTCCCAGGCTCGACACTCAGCCTTCCTTCATTATCCTTTAGTGGACCAATCCTTTCTCTACTTACCTGCTTACTTCTTATATAAGAATAAAATGCTGTGGAATTCTTCTAAATTCTGCTCGCTATGTTGTTTCATGACCCCTTTTAGCCCGCTTGTTCAAGACTTGTCCTACTCTTCTAATATTCCACTAGGGTCTGTTCTGTTCTTAGCTGCCTAGATCTTATGTATGCTTCCCTTTTCCTCTTGGCTAGTCGTACAATTTCTCCTGTCATCCATGGTTCATGACTCTTGCCCCTCCTATCCTTTGCCATCAACGGGACATGCTTATCCTGCACTATCTTTAAACTATCTTTGAAAGCCTCCCACATCGCAAATGTGGACTTCCCTTCAAGTAGCTGTGTCCAATCCACATTTCCGAGTTCCAGTCTAATATTGATATAATTGTCCTTGGCCCAGGTTAGTACTCTTCCCTTAGGTCCACTTTCTAATTTATCTGCGAATATTCTGAAACTTACAGAATTGTGTTCATTGTTCCCAAAGAAATCATCCACCACAACTTCTACCACCTGTCCTGGCTCGTTCCCCAGTACCAGGTCCAATATGACCCCTTCGTTCTTCGAACTATTGACATACTGCAGTAGAAAACACGCCTGGAATTCTTCCAAATTCTTCCCCATCCAGACGTTAAGTGTATCCCAGTCAATGTTGTGAAAATGAAAATCTCCTATCACCACTCCCCTATTGCCTCTACATCTTTCCATAATCTGTTTACATTTTTGTTCTTCTACCTCACACTCACTGTTGGGACGTCTGTAATACAACCCCAACAATGTAACTGCGCCCTTCTTATTTCTCAGCTCCACCCATAATGCCTCACTACCCAAGACCTCCATAGTGTGCTCCTTAGCATAGCCGTGAAATCGTCCTTGATCAGCAATGCAACTCCACTTCACCACCCCCCCCCCCCGCCTTTTGCTTCCCTCTCTGTCCTCTCTGAAGCGTTTATATCCTGAAACATTTCATTGTTAACCATCATGCCCTTCCTTCAACCAAGTCTCTGTGATTGCAATAATGTCATACTCCCAGGCACCAATCCAAGCCCTAAGTTCATCTGCCTTACACACTGTACTCCTTGCATGAAAGTAGACGTATTTCATGCCACCAGATATTTGTGCTCATCCGCTCTCTGCCTACCCTTCCCATTATTAATGCCATCTTCACAATTCTTACAGTCTCCAGTCTCGACTGGTTCCCAGACCCCTGCCACATTAGTTTACAAACTCCCCAACAGTAGGATCAAAAACTCCCCCACGTATGTTGGTTCCGGTCTGGTTCAAATGTAGACCGTCCATTTTGTAATAGTTCCACCTTCCCCAGAACCCGTCCCAATGTCCAACAAATTTGAATCCCTCCCTCCTACACCATCCCTTAAGCCACGTGTTCATCCTGCCTATTCTTTCATTTTTACACTGACTAGCACGTGGCACTGGTAGTATTCCCGAGATCACTCCCCTTTAAATTCTCTCCTAGCTCCCTGAATTCTTCTTTCAGGACCTCATCTCGTTTCCTATTTATATCATTGGTGCCTATATGCACCAAGCCAACTGGCTGTTCGCCCTCACCTTTTAGAATGCTCTGCAGCCAATCGATGACATCCCTGACCTGAGCACCTTGGATGCAACATACCATCTGGGAGTCCTGTTTTCGGCCACAGAACATCCTATCTATTCCCCTTACAATAGAATCCCCTATGACCATGGCCCTACGAGTCTTTTTCCCGCCCTTCTGAACAGCCGTACCCGTCATGGTACCATGATCCTGGCAACTGCTGCCCTCCCCTGGTGAGCCATCTTCCCCAACAGTATCCAAAACGGTATACCTGTTTTGGAGGGAGATGGCCGCAATGGACACCTGCACTGCCTTCCTACTCTTTTTATGCCTTTTGATCACCCATTCACTATCTCCCTCACCAATCCTAACCTGCAGTGTGACCAGTTCACTAAACGTGCTATCCATCAGTATCGCGCATGCTCCACTGTGAGTCCATCCACAGCTCCAGGGCCGTCATGCGGTCAAAGGAGAGCTGCAGCTGGACACACGTCTGGCAGGTGAAAGAGTCAGGAATGTCAGACGCATTCCTAAGCTCCCACTTCAAGCAAGAAGCACCTGCCATGGTCTGAGGTCCACTGCTATGGGAAGCATAGCTTTATATTAACTAACTACACCCAAACAACGCACTTAAATATACGAAAAAGAAAGATAAAACAAAATAAAAGCCTTACCTTACTGAGTCTTCATCGGGTTAGAGAAGGCGGGAGGGTGATTCTTCATGTGCAGTATCTCGGGTTTAGCCACTGCCCAAATATAAATTAAGCCCTTACCTTGCCGGCAACCCTCGTTTCACCCTGCCTTCTCTCCTCACCGCTCTGTCTGAGTATTCAGACGTGTGTTATTTCTCATCCTTTAATTTGAAAAGCAAGAGGGTTACTAACTCATCAAGAAGAATCTTCCATTTCAACTGTGAGACCAAATTAAGAATGAATATGGGTGGTTTTTGATTCGTAAAGCTTTAATACATGGAAATATGTTTGGGAAATTGAATGTATCCTGCGCCCTCAAATTTTTAACAGATGCCCTTTCCGGGTGGCTGGTCCTTGGGGCACGTCATACAGAAATAGGGGGAGACTGTAACAGATTTATTAACCCCGAAGTGGACAGGAAGCCTCGGGGACTTGCGGGTATGTCCCCGCAATCCAGGCAGTTGGTGTATCTGAACAGGGAGCTGGGAATTGTGAGTGTGTGGAGTTGTCACCACCCTGAGGAGAGGGACTTCACCTTTTTCTCTCAGCCACGTAAGTGCTTTTCGAGGATTGACATTTTTTTTCCTTGTTGACCTTTTTGAATTCGGTGCTGTCCTGCAGAATTTGGAAGATAGTCATTTCTGCCATGTAGCAGTGTACATGGAGGCAAAGGTCGGTGGTGATGGGACACGCTCACAGCACTGGCACATGTCTCCTTTCTTCCTGAAGGATAGCAAGTTCATTGAATATTTTTCGGGGGAATTTAAAAATTTTTGGGACATTAATTTGGTTACGGCCAGTAATAAGTCGACGGTCTCGGAGACTGCCAGGGCCTATAGGAGGAGTTTGATTATTTCTTACTCGGCCACCCAGAAGTGGCAGAAGGCAGAGCAGCTGCATATGCTCGAGGCTTGCCTGAAGGCAGCTGAAACAGCATACCTTGCCAGACCGTCTGTAACCAAGTTGCAGCAGACTACAGCCCTCAGAGCTAGTTTGAATGTTGGGCTCACCCAGACAGCAAAGAGGGAAATCCCCCTTGTGAAACAGAGGTTATTTGAGTCTGGTGATAAACGGGGTAGATATCTAAAATACCTGGCCAGAAAGAAGAACGCCCCCTAATCTATCACATCCATTAGAGAGAGTGTTGTGACTCTTACTTGCAATGCCACAAATTACTTTCTAATGAAACCAATATTAATTTGAATCCTGTCCAGGATACCAGAAACCACTGGAAGATAAACCTTATTGTTTAACATCTGGAAACCAATCAAACTAAGAGAATTGAATATGTCATGGGGAGAATATAAACCTGGTATTTTGAAAATTGATGGGAAAGCTAACTAGACAGCTAACATCTTGGTCTCAAATTATAAAAAAACAATTCTTTCCAATATACTTTATTTACCGGAAGAAAAGCAGAAAGAAGGTGACCCAAGGGGATCAGCAGCTGGAAGACTGAAGACAGCGGGGAAGACGGAGATTGTGTGATGTTGATATTAAGTTAATGTAACTTACAATAAGTGTGTTAGTGGAACATCATATTTTGGAGTTGTAGTCAGATCGAAAGAAGTTAAGAAAAGGTTGTCTTGTACATGTGAATAGTTGTTGTTTAATGTTCACTATTCGTGTTCATAAAATATATTGTTATTTTTCTTTGAATGGTGGAATCTGGGAGTTCTTTGTCACTCATGTTTTAATAGATTACCAGTCGAGATGAGTTTTTTCTTGATGTTTGGGTTGTTGTTAACAGAAGCGTTCGACGTCGATGTCATAACAGTTTCAGGGCTTGTCATTCACGATTGTGACAGATGCGAACAGATTAGGGGTACAAGAGGTCTCAGCAGATTCCAACACTTGGCATTTATTGTCAGAGATGTTTAAATAAAACTTATGTCAGAAAATATGTTTAGTTTTGGTTTCATGTGGATGATTAAACAAAAGTTAGAGAAATGGGATTTAACATTGCTTAAGAGGTTCTGGAGCTTGAAAATGATTCA